>NC_057798.1:719010710-719057918 GCF_018294505.1 Triticum aestivum | reverse complement strand
GCCCGATCCCCTTCCTCACCGCCGGCCGATTTTGTTCGTTGCCACTCCTCCCCGCCGATAGCACCAACATCCATGAGCTCCCCTCGCTCCACCTTCTCCTGTACAGCGAGGAATCCCCTCCTCTCCGGCGGATCCCGTGGCTCGAGGCGACGGCTGGCTAGGCCCGCGTGACGGACCCAGGCTGTTGGCGTGCTACCTCTCCGTGCCGGTCCACCTTGGTCCCCGGTGGCACGAGCAAGGGCAAGGCACCCCCGAGCTCCACCTCGGCACTCCACTCCACTCCCGAGACCTCTCCTACCCCACTGCACTTCCCAGCGGGCGTCTCCTCCACCTGCAAGTCAGGTAGTGTCTTTGTCTCTCCACATACACACATAGGTTGAACATATCAAACATATTTGATTCCCTTGATGTTTTTATTCATCTTTTGGCACTTGTCTCGTCGTAATTAATGACTAGTACAAGTGCCTATACTAATTGCAAATACTTAGTAAATTAGACCAGAGAAAACATATGTAATGTAATGAGCTATGGAAAACACCATACTGGTGGGCTCAGTTTTGAGAAGGCCTCTAATGCAATGCAAGCATCTTTTCTCATAAATAAATGTTGTTGCTAGCAGTGCATTTATCTATCTTTAGAATGTTTGCTTGATGGACACCTTTGAAATTGTTCAAAAGGTTTTCAGTATTGAACTGTTGATCTGTTCTGTATTTCAGCACCTACAAAGCATTTTGGTCATCTAACAAACTGAACTAGCTACTTTGTACACTACATCAGCTTAATTAGGGCTCGATTATTAGATCTCATTTTGATCACTAGAATGTTCTCATTTTGGCCATGAAGATGATATGAAGTCTCAACCTTTCCTTTGCATGAAATTTTTGGACCCCTTTTTCCGTGGGAAACAATTTTGGGTCTGTTGGTGGCCAGTTGGCTAGAGTTTGCTGATCACTGCCAATGATGTAGTTTTGATCTAGTTTGTTGGTTGCTTGCTGATCTAGTTTGATGCAGTTGCTGATCATTTGCACAAAATTCAGTTAACAACAACATTAGTAAAATTCAGTTAATTAACTGAAGAAGAGAAGAGAGAAAGTAGAGAGCAAGAGGAGTACTTGCATTAACTGAAACGTTTTACTTTAAACTTGCAAAATTGCAGTACTCCCTAAAACTACTACAAGCAAGAACTACTATTGGAGGGCACTACTGTAGGGATATTCTCTGGTCTACGGAAACTTGCACTACTGCAATTTACTCCAGTGATACTATAGTTCTTTGCAAATTCTCTGCTCTACTCCACTGCATGCACTGCAATACACTACACCACTGCATGTTTAATCAGTTAACAGAAAAAGGTACAGAACAAGCAAATGTAAGAAAAGAAGAGAGCTTGTACTGCCAGTACATCATCAGGCAGTTCACCAGAGATTTTCAAGTTAGAAATACTCGCAGGGGTAGATGAAGAGAGAATATCATGAAGGAACAATTTAGTTTTAATTAATGGAAAAGTTGCATTTACTTGTAGTGAAAGGAACAATTTCAAGCAATTATAAATATTCAATAGCAGCAGAGGCAAGCAATAGCAGTAGCAGTAGATGCCAACTTTTGATATGCATGCATGCATTCTTTGCTTGTTTATATTCGTTCTTGTAAACTGAACATGCTCATCTATCTATCTATCAATCTGATCTCATCTGAAATGAATCTATAAATACAGTGTACTTAGTTACAGAGTAGCAGAAATAGTTGATGGATGCAGTTACTTTATATATATTCATACTGATGTTGACTCTATAAATCATACTTATTGGACATGCGTTTATGTGTTGATCCATCAATTGATCACATTGAGAAAGACCATCGTGTCTCCGACCATTTTGCAAAGGTCATGTCTCCGACCATCGTGTCGTGATGAATTTGCAGGTACCCCGAGAGGCCCTTGAGTTTGCCGAAATATTGATTAACTTCTGTTCTGGCAAATTCGAGTACTCCATATGTCCTATTTTCAGCAAAGGTCATGCTGAAATTTTCCGTGAATTTTAGCATGACTTTGCTAAAAATAGGACATATGGGGTACTTGCGACTAATGCATGGACCCGGGTATCTTAGTACTTAGTTAAATAGGATCAAATGCCCCGCCATTCTTGCTGCATTAAACCATAGGTGGCAATAGAGCCAAGTGATTAGTGCCAAGTGATTAGGCCCAACCTAGGGTGCCTCGGCTTAGGCTTTTAGGGTGCCTCGGCATCGACAAACCCTAAATGATAAAAGCTTAGCTTTTAGGATGCCTCGGTGTCGACAAACCCTAAATGATGAGACCATGACCTTGTTCCTTGACAATAACCAACTTTTTGACCAAACTGTTTTCCTATTTAAAGCGAAACATGGCCAACAACGATGAGGCCGGCGGTTCGGGCGGCAAGCAATTCTGGGAGCTGTCCCAGGAGATGGAGGAACAACCTGACCACTATGAGGACGCCGCGGAAGACACCGATCCTGATTACACAACCCCTAGTGGCGTCAGGGATGACACCACTGATGGTGCCGCTGAGGATGCCACCACTGACACAGATGGCAGCCAACCGAAGAAGCAAAAGAAGGACCGGCGCCCGAATGCGCTCCGCACCCTCAAGGAGGAATTCACTCAAGTGGACTCCGACGGGAATCCAACGGAGCCCAAACATATAGTCAAGGGGTACTCGGTTCAGCTCAGGTGCATTCTCCGGAGCACCGTCTCGATCAACACCGAGAACCTTAGGCATAAGGACCGAGGTAATTTGCGCAACCTTCTCTTCACGAAGCTGCACGAATGATACAAGTTCCCCGCCGAATTTGAAAACACACGCCTCTCAGGGAATAAAGTGAACAGTGCCAGCCCTGTCTACTTGGAGAAGCGCGGTGAAGAGAATGATTGATAAAGGTGATAGTTATGAGAAGATCAAGGCGAAATATCCTTTGATGAGCGAAGATGACTACAAGGAGTTCAAGATAAAGTGCGAGAGCAGTGCAACCACCGAATCAAGTCAGTGGGGGAAAGAAATGCGGGAGTTGAACTTAGGGGAACACAGACTCGGTCCCGGCGGTTACAGAGTGGCGGAGCCTATATGGGACAAGGAGGACGCGGAGCGTGCCGAGCAAGGCCTACCGCCCCGCTTCGAGAAATACAGCGGTAACAAGTAGACCAGGAACTATGTCAGGGCCCGGTACAAGGAGGACCCGATAACAAAGGAGCTTACCACGGATCCGAAGACCAGGGCGCTTGAGCTTGTTCTGGTAAGGAATACACCCCCGCGTAATTAGCTCCATATGGTTGCACTCTAATTAATCCCCAATATTTCTAAATGGTTCACGTTCCTTTCGCAGGAAACTGAAAGCAGTAGTGCGGGTTCGTCTCAGAGCTCCCCTTTCGACATCCCTTTAAATAGGGCGTTGAACGTAATGAAAAGCAAGGATAAGCTCACTAAGTCGACGTCAGCTGGCCGTGTGGCCGGCAAAGGCTTGTCCACAAAATGGGGGTCATACTATACCGCTGGTGTGCGGAAGGAGAAAAAGGCCAGCTCAGAAAGCCAGACGCGCGAGGTTGAAGCACTCAAGGCACAAGTGGTGCGGATTCCAGAGCTTGTCCAAGAGCAAGTGCAACAACAAATGGGAACGAAGCCCAACGCCATGGTGCCTACGTTGATTCATGGGCTGACGACGTGGATTGCGGGCGGCCAACAGGGGCCTCCCCCGGTTCCCAGCTTCACGGCCAGCAACTCACACAACGCGTAGGCGGCGCCATTGGTGTCTCCGGCGGCGGCGCCATTGGTGTCTCCGGCGGAGGCGGTATTCGTGTCTCCGGCGCCGGCACGGGCATTGGAGCTTAATGCACCCGGGTGTACGCCGACCGACACCTCGCCAGCAAGCGCCCCCTCCGTCAATTGCACGCCCGCCATTGGCGGTGCCTCGACATTAGCCGAGCTCGACGACATCACGGTAACTAAGCTTATCGGCCGATGACTTCATCTCCTTGCCTTTGATGGGCATCCCTGACGCCCTGTACATGTTTTCGCAGGGCACCGCCGACGTTCCTTGCACTCTTCTGCACTTCGTGAGCGCCGAGTTGGTCGATGTCGCCAAGGGCAAAATCGTTCAACCGGGCAACCGCATGTTCCACGGTAATCCGATGCCACCGACAGCGTATAGGGTTGAAGTGGTTCGGGTGCTGCCAGGCTGCAACGAGCTGTTCCTCCGGTTCGACCCGATGGGGCCGACGAAGAAGATGAGTTGACCCTCAGCGCCTGCATAAACTGGCCGCTGCTTTGGCCGAAGAGCCAGATTCGTTTCGGGGCGGGGGACACCACCCCATAGACAAGACCGCCAGTCGTGCCGGCGTCAAGCCATGGCAAGAACGCCGCAACGCTACCGGACCTGCCGGACATCCCTATGGCACAGGATCCGAACAGCCCTATGGCACAGGATCCGGACGGTGACGACAACGACGACGGTACATTTACCAAAGTTGATAAGTACTTTGCCGAACATGGGTACACTGACGAGTTCTGCGGGCCTCTTTCTCAAGAACCCAACCAAGATGACCGCGATCTAGCTGGTACGATGGAGAAATCCAATTACAACAGGCGTCGTCTGGTGTTCAGTTCTCAGGACACGCCTCCAGCTCCCGCCTTCACCGAGCCTCAGATAGCTGAGGTGCGAAATATTATCAGCCCCAACACGCTCAAGAAGGTGGTCTGTGAGCAAAACTCGGTCCCATTACAAGAGATCAAGAAGAAGGGACGGAAGCGAAAGACTAGCAAGGGCGCCGGTGCGAGGCAGCCGGCACCAAGTTCGATCCGTGCTCAGGATGGGCCACCTTCACCTAAGGATATCTCGAGGAGGGTGCATGTGGCGGGTAGGGCGATGCTACCGCCAAATATGCTGAATGCTGCAACCGGTGCTATGCGGAGTCTGCACGACAGTGTTCTTTCTTTGGAGAAGCGGCGTCTTAGAGAGAATGATGTGGCATACCCGATTTTCGTGGCCAAGGTGCCAGAGGGCAAGGGCTTTCTGGATGGCGACATTGGGGGTACGATCGTCCTGTGGTTTGATGACATCTTTGCTATGTTTAACCTTCATCCACTGCTCTACACCTTCGTTCGGCTGTTTTCGCTGAGTATGGAGATGTGGATCATTAGAGACAAGACCCCAGACATCGTGATAGTCGACCCCTTCTACATGCGTGCCAAGCACTTGAGCAGCGCTGGGGACCGCCATGTTGCGAGTTCACACCTCGAAGGCGTCATTCTGGCAAACCCAGATAAGGATAACTTCCTTGTGGCTTACTTTCCCGAGTAAGTCATCCCTTAACCGCCCCGTAACATATGATTTCTTAGATTTTGATCGTACTTTTTTTTCTAACATTCCATGTTCTGTGCAGTGACACACATTGCACACTCATCCTCTTAAGCCCGAAATATTCCATGGCCACGTATTTCGACCCGAACCATAACTCAAAGATAGACTACACAAATGTCAAGAAAGTTCTTGATGATGTTCTCCCCGGCTACGCCAAATCTGGAGGCACCTTCACCAGGGCAGTTCGTAAGTACGGCAAGCACACCTTCTCACACAATACGAATTTCCGCTGCGTCAAGCAGCCGCCTGGCGGTCAGAAGGATGCCTACTACGCCCTCCATCACATGCGGGCGATCGTAAGGGACCATCATCAACTTCTGCTACCAGATAGTCTCAAAGATTGGGCCGCGAGGTTGTCGGTAACCCAGGACGCGGACCTCAGACAAGAATTCTTTCGCATCCAGTCGGAGTTTGCGGACATCATCCATCAAGATGTCCTTCATACCTCGGGGCAGTTCTACCTCAGATATCAACCGTCCAACAATGAGATAGATGGAACGCTACAAATGCAGGGTGACAACGACCGCGATTTCATGACCATCACGACAGACGACGGCTTCATCCACGCTCCTGTCCGATGAGTCGAGTCGAAAGAAGTGATGTATAGTTCTGAAACATTGATTGGCTCATGTTGTAATTAAACTTTAATGAATTTGTATGTCTCTTTGGTTTGGACAGTCATTCAACTTAGATGTAATCGATGCTATTTATTAGTAGGATCATGAATCGTGCTATTAATGTCTTGCTTTTCTCTTTTGATCCTTTTGTTGCATACTTACATATTGCTTATGTATTGTCTGTTGTCTGTTGTTTGGCTTGTGCATAGAGATGTCGTCGTATGTCGTGTACAAGGGTAAGGCTCCCGGAGTCTACGAAGACTGGGAGGAGTGTCGGAGACAGGTTCACCGTTTCAGCGGTAATAGTTACAAAGGGTACACCACTACGGCGGAGGCCGAATCTAGATACGCCCGCTATCTAGCGGGAAAGAGGAGGGAGCGTTGGAGGAACCGGATGAAGACCAGTTTGATCGCGATGATGCTCATCGTGATGACCGCAGTTCTCTTTTATGTGGTGGTAGTTTAGATGATTGATATCGACTTGTAATGTGAAGACAAACTCGATACTCGCGGTCTTGAGACTTGTAATGTTTTATCTTTGTTTGGTCTTTTGAATTCGGAGACTAATATGATGAATTGTATTCGGAGACTAATCTTCTATTGTATTCGATGAATCTGATGTTGCTGTGTGTTGCTGTCTATATTCTTTCCAATAATATATTTTGTAACCTATGCAAAAATCAGAAAAGCAAAAAAAACCAAATATTCATACTAATGGCGCATCAAGGTAGAGTGCGCCATTAGTATGCCAAAGGATACTAATGGCGCATCAAGGCAGAGTGCGCCATTAGTGTGACAAAGCACATGGTTACATATGGCCCCCCGGGAGGTATACTAATGGCGCATGGAGTTACATACTAATGGCGCACTGCCTGGTGCGCCATTAGTATACCAGATACTAATGGCGCACCAGTGGTGCGCCATTAGTAAAAAATACTAGTGGCGTGCTACTAATGGCGCACTGGTAATGCGCCATTAGTAGGCTTTTTCCTAGTAGTGCCACCTCAGGTGTTTGCTCTAACCTGACATGCTGATGTTCGTCATATCATGCATATGGCGCCTTGCATTGCTTACATTATACATCTTATATGTCATCAGCTTTGTTTAGATTTGCTTTGTGTGAATGCCACATGTTTGGTTTCTATATCATACTCCCACCATTCCTAAATATTTGTCTTTTTAGAGATGTCAACAAGTGACTACATACGAAACAAAATGAGTGAATCTACACTCTAAAATATGTCTATAACATCCGTATGTGGTAGTCCATTTGAAATCTCTAAAAAGATAAATATTTAGGAACGGAGGGAGTATATGGGAATTATGCAATGCCATCTTCTTTAGCCAGGCATCATATACATGAATCATGCAATGCCATCCTGTTTAGCCAGTCATCGTATATGTGAATTGTATCGTGCCATATTTTTTTCCCATAATGTATTCCATTTGTCAACAATGTTTATACATTCATCTACTCTTCCTGTGCATCGGCCATTTGAGTCGGTCATGGGAAAATCTGGAGTGAAAACAAGGTCTTCTGAGCAGTCAGTGCTACCTGTCGATGCAGATTTCTTGCTGGTTACAGATAGCTCCTCAAAGGAGGATTCAGAGACAGATGACCAGTCCTACCCCCCCCCCTCCCCCGAGGTGCATGCTCTAACTTGGCTGGGTTATATTGCTCATATCATGCATATGGTGTCTTGCATTGCCATGCCATCTGCTTAGATTAGACATGCTTTGTGTGAATGCCTCTTGTTTCCTTTCTATATCAGATATGTGAATTATGCAATGCCATGTTTTTCAGCCAGTTATCATATATGTGAATTATGCACCGCCATGGAACCAGGCATCATATATGTGAATTATCTCATGCCATCTTTTTTTCAATTACGTATTCCATTTGTCGACAATCTGTGTATATTGAACTACTCTTCATGTGTATCAGCCATTTGAGCCGGTTATGGAAAAATCTGGAGTGAAAACAAGGTCTTCAGAGCAGGCAATGGTACCTGTTGAAGCATATATCTCGATGGTTACAGGGAGCTCCTCAGAGGAGGATTCAGAGATGGATGACCAGTCCTATTTCCCACCTGAGGTGTATGCTCTAAGTTGCAATGTTTATATTTCTCATATGATGCATATGGTGTCTTGCATTGCTTAGTTTAGACATTATATGCACAATATTGAATTCTATCTGCTTAGTTTAGAGATCATACATGCGAGTGCCAGCTGCTTAGTATATGAATCAATTATGTCAATTATATCATGCCATCCTGTATACTTAGACAACATGTATGTGAATTATTTCATCCCAACCTATTTTAGAAAGACATCATATAGTTTTGTCATGTCATCCTGTTTAGCTACTCATCATATGTTGAATTATGCCATTATATCATGTTAAGTTATCCATCATATATCTAAAACTGTGTCATGCTATCCTGTTTAGTTAGGCATCATATATGTGAAATTGTGTCATGCTGTCCTGTTTGGTTAGACAACATATATGTGAATTACCACATCTTTCTATCATACAATGTCTGTACGTTCAATTTCTTTTCTTGTTTATCAGCCATTTGAATTGGAGGGGGTGATGGCAGTAAATAAGGGAGCAAAAACCCGTTCTTCACAAAAGACAGTGCTACCCGTCGATGCAGATAGAACCATGGTTGTACTCGCCCACAAACTAGCCCCACCACACATAATCGAGACTCTTCCAGATTGCACACTTACACCGTTGGGCAGAGAACTAGCTACAACCCATCTAACCGCAACCCCAGCGGATAGTAACCCACTTCTAGTTGAAAAAGCACCATGTCCACCACAGAGTACCCACACACAAGCAGTTTGTAAAGCTACTGCAGTGCCCAAAGCATGAAGACCACCACAGCTAACCCAAACTCCACGTTTAAAGCAGAAGAGCAACTGTTCTCAGGTCAGATTCCGTAGCTATGGTCCATACTCCTTTGTTGTTGCATCACTGTATTTACTCATACCAACTACTTTCGAATTTGAAGGATCCAATTGAAACTCCAATGGCGCAACAAGTATGTTATAAACCTATTTCTTTAACTGGATTGTTGTTCTAACTTCTTGCTCTATGTTGATTTCAGTTTAAGTTGTATAAACAGTTATGTTCTCATGTGATGCACATTACAAGTGCTGCCAATGCTGTGTAGTTTCTCACACTTATATTCTGTCTATGTTGTTGTGTTTTAAAAATATATGAGTTGAATTGTGTCTCTATCTTGATTAGGGAACATAAACTAGAATGATATGGACAATACAGTGACCATAGTACATAGATATATGTTTGTTTCATGTTGTTATCCTGTCCACCTTACTACTGAACCGGTCCAAAATGAGTTTCGTATACTACATGCTAAACCTATGATGTGTCAGCTTGTTTCTCTTGTAGTATGCAAACAGAATATTGGAGAAGAGCACCCCACTATGCAATGGTAGAGAAAGTAATGCAGATAAGGTTCAAGATAGTGAGACAACCCTGTTGGTCTCCAAGAAAGGTGATAAAAATGATGTTGTAGACAGTGAGAAAACCCCACAGTCCTGCATTGATGTAGTGTTCGAGTTACTGGCCAGTACCGCTGGCACAAGCTCTTCGAACTTGCTGCTTGAATCACTTCGGCTTCTTCAGTCTTAGCTACAAGCTGAAAGGCATCAGTCAGCTGTGTTGCGGCAAGAAGCCGAAGGACTGAGGAAGTCCCTGCAGAATTCAGATGCGTACTTTCTTGTGCAACAGCAAGCGCTGGAGGATTTAAGTGCCAAATAGGAGAAAGTTAATAAGCTTGCTAAGCATCTTGCCAGCATTATGGGTACCCAGGATATTGTTTCTTGAACTCTTCTGAAGTGGTTTCAGTTTTGGACTTGTTTTGCTGTGGCGTTTATATGCTGCTTTGTTCCCTATATTTGCACTGGTGGCGAACTTTGATGCCCAGTGGATGTAATATGTGTAATAGCCGTGATAGCCTAGCATAAGTTGCTTGCTTATTTATTTCCTTATTGTCTTGTTTATTTGTTTGCTTGTAGTCAGTGCAGTTCTTTTTCCGCGTTTTGCTAGTGGCTGCAATAACCTATTTTTTAAAACTAGGCCACAATAACCATGGGCTAATATTTATTGTAGTGACACTGGGCCTCCTACGGGCCGTAGAAACAGTGGGCCTTCTACAGGCCGTAGAAACAATGGGCCTTCTACGGGCCGTAGAAACAATGGGCCTTCTTTGGGCCGAATCATCAATGGGCCTTATACGGGCCGTATGATCGATTGGCCAAACATGGGCCAATAACAGGCCGCATTATGGCCGTAAACGGGCTAGAGTTGGAATCGTCCGTTCATGGGCCGACCATAACGGGCCATCGTTAATAGGTCATATTTGATGAAGCTATGAAAATGACCCAACATATTAACGGACCACAAACGGGCCGACTGTAACCACGGGCTGAATTTGGCCCACAAGCAGAAAATGACAGTAACGAGCCACAAGTAAACGAATGTTGGAAATGAGCCCAAGAATAAATGGGCTCTAAGAAGGCCGAAGGATAACATGGGCTGGAAACGGCCCAATGGAATAACGGGCCGTTAATGGGTATAAAGTGATACACTGTTCATTATGGGCCAGCTTCACCATGGGCCGTTAATGGGTGTAAAGGGATACACTGTTCATTATGGGCCAGTTTCACCGCGGGCCGTTAATAGGCCAAGAGTTACATAGGGCCTCATATGGGCCAAAAGACGTCATGGGCCATACATGGGCCAGAAGTGAAAATGGGCTGGAATCATATTGGATGGCCCAGATGACACTACTGGGCCTAATTCGGATAGGGCATAACGGGTCTTGGGTTAGCAGCCTGTAAATGGGCTATATGCGAACAGGCCATTAACAGGCTTTACATGGGCCGTCCCGCCACCTTTTACCAAGTCAAACGGGCCGGCCTTTTCACAGGAATGGGCCTCTGTTGGGCCATACCACGTGTAGACATATCGTAGGCGCCTTCTGTCCAATGAGTGGATGACATCTGCCCTAACGATGAGCCGACACGTGTTTCCTCCAGCCAATGATGATTTTACACGTGGAAAATCCCCATTGGTCGGGGCTGTTAATGGGTTATCGGATCCAAAACCCGACCCCATAGCTTAACGGCGTTCCGTTATGGTGGATGCCACGTGTCGGTCACCCTTGACGAAAGCACTTCTGTGACGCGCGATTTATCGTCATGGAAGTGGACACTTCCGTCATGATAATTTTGGTAATGTCATGGAACACTTCTATGACAGCTCATGTATGACTATCTTGATTCTGTCATAAAATCGTCATGGATGTACATGCATGACAAAAAAAAGTGACCTATTGTGACAAACACGTATCATCACGTAAGTGTTTTTTTGTAGTGCTCGCGGTAAAGGGAGAGACATGACAGCTCGGGGCCATACATACGACCCGAGGCAGGACCTAGACAACTGAGCGGGTCAGACCAGATCGATCTATGGATCACGGGGACGTATCTGGATGCGCAATGATGACCATCTAGCCAGACGCGACCAACACAACCATGCCCGGACCGAACACCACAGACGAACTCCATCCGAGCTACATCGTGACGTGGCCCAACATAGAGGCGCTGCACACCCCCTTTGCTTCACTGACGAAGTAATGGAACACGAATTCCCCGAAGGGTTTAAACCTATGAATATTGAATCATACGACGGAACAATGGACCCTGCTGCATGGATTGAAGATTTCCTCCTTCATATCCACCTAGCCCGCGGTGATGACCTCCACGCCATCAAATACCTCCCATTAAAACAAAAGGGGCCAGTGCGGCATTGGATGAATAGCCTCCCTGAGAACTCCATTGGCAGCTGGGAAGACTTGGAAGACGCCCTCCACAATAACTTCCAAGGCACATATGTTCGGCCTCCAGACGCTGATGACCTAAGTCACATTATCCAGCAGCCTGGGGAGTCTGCCAGGAAGCTCTGGACCAGGTTCTTAATTAAAAAGAACCAAATTGTTGATTGTCCGAACGCCGAAGCCCTCGCGGCCTTTAAACATAGCGTCCGAGATGAGTGGCTCGTCCGCCACCTCGCCCAAGAAAAACCAAAATCCATGGCTGCCCTTACCGCTCTGATGACCCGCTTTTGCAAGGGAGAAGATAGCTGGCTCGCTTGTCGAAGCAACATCACTGCTGATCCGGGCACTTCCGAAGTTCGAGACGGCAACGACAAGCCACGACGCAATAAAAACAAGCGTCACAGTAATAATGAAGGAACGCAAGACACGACGGTCAATGCCGGATTCAGTGGTTCCAAACCTGGTCAACGGAAAAAGACATTCAAGGCAAACAAAGACGGACCGTCCAATTTAGACAAGATACTGGATCGGCCCTGCCAGATTCATGGCACCCCCGTTAAACCAGCCAACCACACCAATAGAAGTTGTTGGGTTTTAAACAGGTTGGCAAGTTCAATGCCGAACAAAAGGTAAAGGGGCCGCCCAGTGACAGCGATGACGAAGAGAGTCGCCAACCGAACATCGGGGGTTAGAAGCAATTTCCCCCCAAAGTAAAAACAATGAACATGGTATACGTGACGCACATCCCTATAGGGGAGCGCAAGTGCTCACTACGAGACGCCGACGCCATAGAGCCAGCCGCCCCAAAATTAAGCCAATGGGCGGCCTGCCCGATCACTTTTGATCGCAAGGACACCCCAACCAGTATTCGTCACGAGGGTTCGACAGCTCTGATCCTCGATCCAATTATCGATGGGTTCCATCTCACGAACATCCTTATGGACAGAGGCAGTAGCCTTAATCTACTCTACCAAGACACTGTCCGTAAAATGGGCATTGATCCTTCAATAATGAAGCCCACCACACCTACCTTCAACGAAACAATACCCAGCGTGGAAGCTCACTACACGGGTTCAATTACATCGGAAGTTGTTTTTGGCTCGCCGAACAACTTTCGAAGCGAAGGCTTGACCTTCGATATCGTTCCGTTCCATAGCAGCTACCATGCACTACTGGGACATGCCACTTTTTCTCGTTTTAATGTGCTCCCACATTACGCCTATCTCCAGCTTAAGATGCCCGGTCCACGTGGCGTCATCATGATAAATGGAAATACGAAATGCTCCCTCCATACAGACGAACATACTATGGCTACTGCGGCTGAAGAACAAAACAGCCTTATCAAGCCGCGCATCTTGTCGGCCATTAAGCCATCGGTCTCTATTGAACAGGACCGATCAATCTTAGAGCTGGATTAGCAGCTCGGCCTCCATTGTCCGCCCCATATAGTCGTGAAGTTTGTACCGCGCATGCATAATTATGAACTTAAAATACCCCGGTGATCGGCGGAGGCACAATACGGACAGACCTACAATATGGTCCGCACTCTCATAGTCTTTTCCTTTTTCTAACTATTTTTTATCTTTTACGACAGGTGACTCAACGCCTGGTCATCTTATGGACTCTTTATGAGTTTGGCTTCGTATAAATAGCCAAAGGCTATTCTTGCTGAGAAGTCCTTTAACCAAGGCTAGGCAGCGTAGACGTGCGACAGGAGGTCCAAATGCTTTTTGTAGACTGCACTCTTTATTTCAAACCTATAAAGTGCCCTTTTTCTAAGCCCTCGACCCCCGGCATGTCAAATAGCAGGCGCAGTGGCGTTATAATCTGTAAAATTATGTTTGACGTATCAATCAGATTCCAGTCAACATAACCAGTATTCAGTATTCGCTTTTCTCAAAGAAGTGAATTTTATTTCACGCACGCACCCCGGCATATATTGCCAGGGGCTCGATACGGCAACATATGAGTTGCCAACAAGTCCGAACAACTTTATAGCACACTTCAGCATCATGAGGTTGGCCTTATATGCATCAGCTTCGAATCATGTCTTTGGTCAATAGTTGGGTTGCCCGGTGTCGGTGTCAAAACCGGCGGATCTCGGGTAGGGGGTCCCGATCTGTGTGTCTTACGCTGATGGTAACAGGAAGCAAGGGACACAATGTTTAACCAGGTTCGGGCCTCTCGATGGAGGTAAAACCCTACTTCCTGCTTGATTAATATTGAAGATATGAGTAGTACAAGAGTAGCTCTAACACGAGATAGTAGAGGCTAAACCCTAGAAGCTAGCCTATGATGGTATGATTGCAATTGTGATCGGCCTTCTAAGGACCATCCTCTCCGGTTTATATAGACACCGGAGAGGGCTAGGGTTTACCTGGAGTCGGTTACAAGGAAGGAAATATAATATCTGGATCGTCAAGCTTGTCTTCCACGCAAAGGAGAGTCCCATCCGGACACGGGCCGAAGTCTTGAGTCTTGTATCTTCACGCTTCAATAGTCCGGACGATGTATATAGTCCGGCTGTCTGGATACCCCCTAATCCAGGACTCCCTCAGTAGCCCCTGAACCAGGCTTCAATGACGATGAGTTCGGCGCGCAGTCTTGTCTTCGGCATTGCAAGGCGGGTTCCTTCTCCGAATACTCCAATGTAATTATCAAACACGTAGACCGTGTCCGGATCTGCTACGACAAATAGTGTTCGGTTCTGCAAGATGATCTTCACACACCATTGTAGGGAACATAGCATAAATCCATTCTACTGGCAATCTTCGTACGTCGTGCTCTTGCATCGTGGCCTGGTCCAACACGAACCGGCGTTTCCTGCCCCACCTTGACTCACGTTGTGAGACGGTTTTATTGGCGCGTCCTGCCAAAGCAGAGATCGTGTTCCTCTTATTACGGGATCTTTCATCAATATGGGTGTGTGTGACCCCATGGCGACCGTTGGTATGACTCCGTGTATTTTAGATAAGTCTCAAGCGGTCACGCTGAGGACTCTTGATATTCATCCCTTTTATAAAGGGGTCAAGGCATACGCCTCTTTTCCACCTCCCTTGCTCCTTCTCACACCTCGAGTTCTAACACCCAAGACCCAAGCTCCAACACCCCAGATCCTCCAACATGTTCGGATCCGACGCAAAAGGCCGGTGGGTGGCCTCCTCGATCCAAGAGGAGGACATTATGAAGCTTAGGGAGGTCGGATACCTGACCGCCGACATTCAGCACAGGCTTCCTGCTCCAGGGCAAGTTATCCCTACGCCGGAGCCCAACGAGAGCGTTGTGTTTGTCCCACACTTCCTCCGAGGCCTGGGCCTCACCCTCGACCCCTTTGTGAGGGGGCTCATGTTCTACTATGGGTTAGACTTTCATGCTCTGGCTCCAGACACTATCCTCCATATCTCATTGTTCATTATTGTGTGCGAGGCCTTTCTCCACGTCAACCCACACTTCGGCTTATGGCTCAAGACCTTCAATGTGAAGCCGAAGATGATCGAGGGGCGACATGCAGAGTTCCGAGGTGCCATAATAAGCGGGAACGCTGATGCCCCATGGCCAGAGGGTTCTTTCCCGGAAGTATCCGATGTATGGCAACGGAGGTGGTTTTATGTTACAGCTCCAAGAGGCACAAAGTGGGTAGCCGCCCCCGAGTTCCGCTCGGGCCCTCCATCATAGTTGGCGTCTTGGACCGACGTAGGACGAAATTGGGGGTTCGTAGGTGATGTACCAGAACTGCAGAATCGCATCCGGGAGCTTATTAAGAGGGACATAAATCTTGTCAGCATAATGCAAGTGATGCTAATCCGACGGATGTTGCCGTGCAAACGTCGGCCTCTCCGGATGTGGGAGTTTAATCTGGAGGGTCTGCGGACTATTAAGCACTTCTTTGGCCTGAAGCTCGAAGGGATGTGTAAATTATTCTTTGGACCATAAGTAAAGTGTCCGGACACCACCGAGGATGCGGGCCTAAGCTGCAATCGCCTAGATGCTCAAGTAAGTAACCTTAAAGCCAGACACTTCATTTATATTTTTCATAACTATTATTCTAAAAATCCCTCCGTGACCAGGAATGGCTTAACAAGGCAGAGAGAATCAGGTGTCCGGCGCCACTTCCTGAAGGCTCGTCTAGTCCGACCATTGCCAAGATGCTTGGCCGGGCGCTCAGCAAAATCCCCTCGGGGAAAGGCGAAGGAAAGGGCAGTGAAGCCGAACTTCACACAATACGCATCCAAACCGGGGGAATCGTTACCTCCCCTGAGGAGGATAGTCAGGAAGGGGAAGCTAGAGCCTCCTCCCGGCGCGGGAGAAAAAGGGCCGCCACCAAAGACTTGGAGGTGGAGATGCCCAAGCAAGGGAAGAAGGTATCACCAGGGGGCTCTGCCACGACGGGCACCCTCACCGCGTCGTGCCCACCAACGGGACATCCCTCCACCAAGTTGTAAGTTAATCATTAAATTGAAGGTATGGTGTTTCTCCGAGATTCATAACCGGGACTTCGTCTTTTGCAATCCGGCGAGCAGCTCTGCTCAATAGAGTTCTTCTTTGGGGGATCTTCCTCTGGAGATGATGGAGAGTGAGACCCCACCCACCTCACCGCCTCATGAAGCAGGCAACACTGAGGTGTCGTCACGGAGGAGCCCGAATCTGCCGAAGCCGGAAGCGAACACGTCAGTTGCCCGGGGCGTTTGGCTCCCATGGGGAGCGATGAGAAGGGTCCGACACAGTTCGATGTCCAGCCGGACATACTGACAGGCCTTCTGGAGCGATCCGTGCTCTCGGAGGAGCACCGCTCTTTAATGAGCATGGTGCTCATGAAGATTTCATCCGCTACCAGCGGTTTGAATGAGGCATTTACAAGCCTGCTCAAAGGCTTTGAGGTATGTAGTGAAAAATGCACCATTTTTTGGTTGTGAAGCACACGCTAGGTGTGCTCCCTATGGATAGTAGCTCCTGAGACTCTGGTTGCCCACCATAGGCAGCAAACGGGGGATCACCTAATAATGGCTGCGCCATATATGTGCGCAGGTATCTAAGGATCCAGCAGCCGACTAGTCTGTTGAAGTTGCCGAATTGAGGAGGCATATCGGATCTATTGATGCCAATATGACGCTGGTGAACAAACGGATGGAAGAATCCCAGGGTATGTGCTCTCCTTCCCTTATTTTGTTGTATAGGGAAAATGCGAGAGGGGTATAATATTAATGCAATGTGTTTGTACCACAGATGGTGCTGCTGCCGTGGAGGCCCTGAGGGCGGAACTTGCTCAGGCCAAGGAATAAGCTTGGGCTAGCAATGCGGCTGCCCTAAGGGCAGCCGAAGAATTGAGAGCCGAACAGGCTGCTCATCACCGAAGTGAGGAAAAGATAGCTGAAATGGCTGGGGAATTGAAAAATGCCACCGACCGGTATGTACTCCTTGAAAAGGAGAGTAAGGCTAGTTCGGCCGAGCTGGACAAGGCACTTAATGCCGCCAAGGAGATGCGGACCGAGATCCGGGGTATGCGGGAGGAGCTCCAACAGGCCGACAAAATCTTGGCTGGGGGCTCCTACTTACTGCGGACGAAGTTTTTGGATCCGAAGTATGCTCCCCTGGCTGGGTGTTGGAGTCCTGCAGACGCATATGTGGACTTGGCGAATAGTACGGCTGACGCTATCAAGTTCTTCAAGGGGCAAGGTGATAAGGAAGTGGAGAGGCTTTTCTGGTCGCAATTCAATGCTCCCACTCGCCCGCTGCCGCTAAATGAGAAGGTGGCTGCTATGGCGGAGCTTCATAGGCTGTCCGGTCTTGCAATGCGGTCTGTAATAGACCATATTTGGCCGAAGGGGCCTAAGCCGGACAGTTACTTTGGTTTGGTGGAGCAATTCCTTGGGTCCGTGTCTCGGATTGACGCCATGAGGAGGTCGGCATGCATAGAGGGTGCACGAATGGCTCTTGCCCGTGTTAAAACCTATTGGACGGATATGGAGGCCACCGTTATAGCGGCCCAGGATCCGGCGGGAGGCCAATATCCGGCCGAGCACTACTTGGCGCAGGTCACAGAAGGTGCCCACCTAATAGAGGCGTAGTGCTCGAAGAATGTCTTGTTCGAATGATAAGTCGAATCATTGTAAAAACAATATTTATTTTGATTATGAGGCTATATTTATACTTTTTGCCTGAAAATATGATTGTGTCCCCTGTGCGGCCGTTTTTATATGTATAAGTAGTCTGAAAGATAGCAGTCGTTGGCTTCAGCCCCCACGCATACAATGCAGGGGTGTTCGCGAAAAATATGCTTAAGCACACTTGATCCAACGTCTTGGTCCATTAAGGAGGTGATCGCGCGTCGAACTAGGCAACCGGACTATATAGCTGTAACACTTCCGCTTAGCCATGGGAGTCTAATGGTGGGGCTACTATGTAGCCCCTGGTACCTTCGCGTGCATCCGAATACGGGCGCGTGTGTACATGGCCGGGAAACGGCCCTTCGTTAATGCGGAGGGATCCTAAAGATTCCGGTGAGTCTTCGAGTGATTGAACAGTCTCTCACCGCATCATGACAGTCAGTTTTCGGCTTTCTCTACTGAGATGCTCATCCAGAATAACCGGGGCACAATCGTAGTAGTTCTCCTTTGGTCGCCTTAGCCGATAATAATGGAACGTAAAGCGGCAAACCCAGGAGCCGGGCAAACCCAACATTTGACCAAAGACATGATTCGGAGCTGATGCATATAAGGCCAAACTCGTGATGCCGAACACTCCCAAAGGTGTTCGCGCTTTATAACAAAAGATGGGCTCAAGAATGCGCCTTCATTATTAACCATGTGTTTCTAGGTACGTGCGGTAATCTGTCGTGGTGAAATGCCAATAATGACAGTATCCTCTGTGGGTATGGAATCCATGGGATGGTTTAAACAACAAGAGGCAATAGAAAAGGTTTACACAGGGGCTTAATCTGAAAAGAAACCTATTGAACGGGGCCCTGCTGCACGTCTGCGCCTTTGTCTCCGTTGTGCCATATCCTGGAAGGGTATCGCGTGAACGTTGTCTGTGGAAAAAGGAAAACTGATAGGAGAGTACAACGTAAGTAAGTGATGGATAGTAAAAGTGTAAGATGTTGGCCTGCCAATAAGGTTCAGCCAAGTGTGGGGTTGTATTAAATATTTATAGCCCCTGGTTTCCGCTATGGAATTACATATACGGTGCCCTGGTTGAATTTTATCCGGGCTACCGGACTCGTCTAACCGTGTCAGTGGTCTTAATGACCAGTCATGTTTTTTGATATTGGAGGTCGCTTATAGTCCAGCCGCCAGGGCCGTCGCGTGTTCCTCTGCGTGTGAAGAGCACTCTGTGATTCCGCTAACGGTGATGACGCCACGGGGACCGGTCATCCTGAGTGTAAGGTAGCCATAGTGCGGCAATGCCTTGAAGCGGGCGAAGGCCATTCTTCCAAGCAATGTGTGATAGCTGCTTTGGAAGGGTGCGATGGTGAAGAGTAGTTCTTTGCTTCTGGAGTTGCCTGGGGAGCCGAATGTTACTTCCAGCACGAAAGAACCCCTTCCATAGGCTTCAACGCCTAGTATCACCCCTTCAAAGGCGGTGTTGCTTTGGCTAATTCTGGATGGGTTTATCCCCATTCTGCGGACAGTGTCCTCGTATATTAAATTGAGACTACTGCCGCCGTCCATGAGGACACGGGTGAGACGGTGTCCGCCGATTATTTGGTCAAGCACCAAGGCCTGTGATCCTCCGCGCCGAATACTAGTTCGGCCGTCCATGTGATCGAAAGTGATCGGACGAGACATCCAGTAGTCAGGCGTGGGTATGATGGGCTCTAAATCGTGCGTGTGTCTAAGCGCACGCTCATGCCTTCTCTTGAATGTGTGAGTCACGTGGAACATGTTTACTGTTTTAACCTCTGGCGGGAATTTTTTCTGTCCCCCTGTGTTTGGCTGGCGAGGTTCGTCCTTGTCTTCACTTGGTGTTTCCCTCCCCTTGTGTTCAGCATTTAATTTGCAGGCCTGCTTCAAGACCCAGCATTCTCTATGCGTATGGTTCGCAGGTTTCTCCGGGGTGCCATGAATTTGGCATAGTTTGTCCAGGACTCTGTTCAGACCGGAAGATCCCTCTTTACTGGCTTTAAATGCCTTCTTTTGCTGGTCAGGTCGAGAGCCCTTGAATCCGGCATTGACCATTGTGTTATCCGGTCTCTCTTCCTTGTTTTGGCGTTTGTGTTTATTACGCCGTGGCTTCCCATTGCCATCCCTTATTTCGGATGTGTTGGGGTCGCTGGTGCCTTTACGGGCTAACCAGCTATCTTCACCCATGCAAAAGCGGGTCATAAGGCCTGTTAAGGCTGCCATTGTCCTTGGCTTTTCTTGGCCGAGGTGTCGGGCGAGCCACTCGTCGCGGATGCTTTGTTTGAATGCTGCTAAGGCTTCAGCGTCCGGACAATCGACTATTTGATTCTTTTTAGTGAGGAATCTGTTCCAAAGCTTGCGGGCGGACACTCCGGGTTGTTGGATTATGTGACTTAGATTGTCTGCGTCCGGAGGCCGTACATAAGTCCCTTGAAAGTTGGCCCTGAAAGCGTCCTCGAGTTCCTCTCAACTCCCAGTTGAATTTTCGGGGAGGCTTTTCAACCAGTGTCGAGCTGGTCCCTTCAACTTGAGGGGAAGGTATTTGATGGCGTGGAGGTCATCCCCACGAGCCATGTGAATATGCAGGATAAAATCCTCGATCCAGACCATAGGGTTTTTCGTTCCGTCGTATGCCTCTATGTTCACAGGTTTAAAGCCTTGTGCGAATTCATGGTCCAGTACTTCTTCGGTGAAGCACAGGGGGTGAGCAGCTCCTCTATATCTGGGCACGTTGTGGCATGTAGTCGGCTGCTGCTGTGTCTGGAGTTTATTCTGAATTGGTATTTGGCTTGTATGAGCATTTGGGTGACCATAGTCCCTTGCCGGGGTGTGTCCTTTAGATCCATAGATGGACCTAGCTGCACCGGCTTTCTTATCCAGATGCTCGCGCAGATCGTGCGCGGCGTCAGTAGCCGTTCTATTGTGGTTATGAAGCGGTACGTCTGGTCTCCTAGTTGTATTATTCTTTGGTGGAATGGCCTCGTCGTCGAATTCTGGCAGTAGCTTGCATTTTGGATAGCTTTTTGTATGGCGAACGTCGCCATATCTTTCTTCAGTGTCTAGCACTTTATTCCATCTGCGACTGAGCGTTTCCTGTGCGGCTTTGAGCCGTTGCTTCTGCTTCTTTAGACTTCTTGCTGTGGCCATAAGCTTTCAGTGGAGGTTGTCTCGTTCCACTCGTTCGTCCGGAATGATGAATGCATCGTCGTCCGGACTGTGTTCCTATTCTGGGGCGTTTCACGTGCTCGTCCCTCCGAATCAATGTGATCGGGTATTTGCTTCGAACTCGGTTTGGCGTGACCTGGCTCGTCCTGCTCCATCGCTGGGTCCATGTGGTCGTTACTGCCTTCGGGGTTTACTGGTATGTCGATCCTTCTTGCGCTCTTGTCGCTATTTTTGCTGTTGCTGGACTTTGAGCGGCGTCTGCGCCGCTGTTTTGGCTTTTGCCCGGGTGTTTTATCTTCCAGAGTATCGTCGTTGTCCTTCTTGGGTGTATCCACCATGTATATATCGTGTGACAAGGTAGTAGTCCCGCGCCCCAGAGATTCTGAAGTTTCTCCTGCATCGGCGTCCATACCGTCGATGTCTTCGGAGTCGAAGTCAAGAACATCGGTTAAATCATCGATCGTGGCAATGAAGTGGGTGGTGGGTTGGCAACGAATTCCTTCGTCGCCTTCTTCCCACTCAGGTCGGACATAGTTCAGCCCAGAGCCTCCTGACAAAGAGAGAGACTTTAATGAGTTCAGCATGTCGCCAAAGGACGAGTGCTGGAAGATGACCGCAGCGGTAAACTCCATTACCGGAGCACAACTTGGCCTGACTGGCTCGAGGGTATGCGGACCGGGACCAACAGCCGGATACGAGTCCGGGGGCCCGAGGTTACATGCCTCAATAGAGGCGATACCTGTGTTCGGCTGCATCGCCGATGAGTATGCGGCCCGTGGGGCGGGGTCCACCCCTCTGTCCTTAGGCAACACAACCTGTTCCGGATTTAGATCCGGGGCTACTGCAGGGATGGTATCCCGAGCATTGTCCGACAGCATGTCTAGGCCGTGCTAGTCATGATTGTCCGGCGCTCCTAGCACAGGCCCGAATCCGTCGAAGATCAAGTCTCCGTGAATGTCCGCCGTATAGTTCAAGTTTCCAAACCTGATCTGGTGGCCAGGGGTGTAGCTATCGATCTGCTCCAGATGACCAAGCGAATTGGCCCGCAGTGCGAAGCCGCTGAACACAAAGATCTGTCCGGGGAGAAAAGCCTCGCCCTGGACCATGTTGTTGGCGATTGAAGACGCCATCAAGCCTCGAAGCAACGACACAGAGGAACTCTCAATGAAAGCACCAATGTCGGTGTCAAAACCGGCGGATCTCGGGTAGGGGGACCCGATCTGAGCGTCTTAGGCTGATGGTAACATGAAGCAAGGGACACAATGTTTACCCAGGTTCAGGCCCTCTCGATGGAGGTAAAACCCTACTTCCTGCTTGATTAATATTGAAGATATGAGTAGTACAAGAGTAGATCTACCACAAGATCGTAGATGCTAAACCCTAGAAGCTAGCCTATGATCGTATGATTGTAATTGTGATCGGCCTTCTAAGGACCATCCTCTCCGGTTTATATAGACACCGGAGATGGATAGGGTTTACCTGGAGTCGGTTACAAGGAAGGAAATATAATATCTGGATCGTCAAACTTGTCTTCCACGCAAAGGAGAGTCCCATCCGGACACGGGCCGAAGTCTTGAGTCTTGTATCTTCACGCTTCAATAGTCCGGACGATGTATATAGTCCGGTTGTCCGGATACCCCCTAATCCAGGACTCCCTCAACCGACGCCTATGCTTACTACCTTACGTTCCGTTCTATCGGCTAGGGTAGTAAAGGGAGAACTACTGGGATTATGTCTTGGTTTATCCGGATGAGCACCTCAGTAGAGAAAGTCGAAAACTGACTGTCATGATGCGGCGAGAGCTGGTCAACCACTCGATGACTCACCAGAATCTTCGTGATTCCTTCCGTGTTACACGAAGGATCGTTCTTTTGGTCACGTATGTAAACGCACCGTATTCGGATAACCGCATACGTACCAGGGCCTATATTGTCGACCCACATCAAACTCCTATGGCTAAGTGAAACTGTTAAAGCCCTATAGTCCGATTGTCTGGTTCGCCGCATTGACACCTCCTTAATGGACAAAGACATTGGGTCAAGAGTGATCAAGTGCTTTTCCGAACACCCCCGTGTTATACGCGAGGGGCCTGAAGCCGACGACTGGTAAACTTTCAAATTATACAAAAAATGGCCGCACAGGAGCCACCAAAAACTTTTAGGTAGAAGTATAAAAAGCATAGCCCTGATATATCATAATATTGTTTTT
This sequence comes from Triticum aestivum, assembly GCF_018294505.1. Lineage (NCBI taxonomy): Eukaryota > Viridiplantae > Streptophyta > Magnoliopsida > Poales > Poaceae > Triticum > Triticum aestivum. The sequence continues at coordinate 719,034,548 of NC_057798.1, read as the reverse complement.
ACAATTTTGGTACATATCACTCGAACATAATATCTTTCGAGCACTGACCCTCTATCAAGCAGGCACCCTCTAGGATATCCTCAAAATAATGCTCTAGTGTGTGACGGTCCTTGCCCTTGGGTGGACCTTGCGCTGCAATATCGGTGGCCTTCATCTTCGCCCAGTATGTCTTGACGCGGGTAAAGGCCATCCGTGCACCTTCTATGCACGTTGACCGCTTAACAGCGTCGATACGCGGCACCGCATCAACAAGTCACTGCACCAAACTGAAATAACTATTCAGAATTGGCTCAGTCGGCCACAGCCGGACCATGACGTCCTTCATGGCAGGTCTGGACATCTTGTAGAGCTCGGCCCACTGGGCAATCTGTTCGTTCAGCAACAGCGGACGCTTTCGCATGCTAAATTGCGACCAGAAAAGCTTGTCCGTTGCATGTCCTTCTTGCGCTTGGAAAAACTACGTCGCATCAGAGACACTCTTCGGCAAGTCCAAAAATGTGTCTGGAGAACTCCACATTTTATTTATCGGGGCATACTTCGGATCGCCGAATTTAGTTTGCAATAAGAAGGGCTTACCGGCCATAATTTCCCCAGCTTGCTAGATCTCCTCCCGAGCCGCTCTAGACTCGGACCGTGCTTCCGTCACCTCTTGTAAGGCCTTGCCAAGATCGGCCGCTCTAGTTTTGCTATCTTTCCTGAGCAACTCACATCAGCTAATGGCATTCTTCAGCTCAAGCGCCATAGTAGATATTCTCTCCTCACACTGGCGCCGAGCAGCCTCTTCGGCCTTTAATTCAGCAGCTGCCTTTTCGGCAGCCACATTACTCACCCTGGCTTGCTCCTTGGCCCGGGCAAGCTCAGCCCAAAGGATCTCAACTGCGGCGGCACTATCTGCAGTTATTTATATCTCAGTGTACAATTCTTCAACGTCATGCTCATATTATAGTACTTGCATATACTGACTGCCCCAAAGACATACATTACGCCTCGTCGAGCCGCATGTTAATAAGCGTGATGTCATCATCCGCCACATCAAGTTTCTACTTCAGATCTGTAACCTGTGTAGCTTGGGCAGTCACCAGGGATGTAACAACCTGTGTTCCAATTAATCAGATTATTTCCTGGGCATATCTTTTTTTGATCCTTTGATCGCCTACCTTTGGACGCCGACCAGAGTCTTAGGGGCTGCTATCCATACACAGGCGCATTTTGCGTTTATAGCACAATTGCAAATATTACATTACGTACCTCGAAGCCTCTTAGCAGGACCGTAAAGGCTTCATTCAATCCGCTTCTCGTGGATAGAATCCTCTCGATTACCATACCCATTAGGGTACGATGTTCCTCTGAGATAGACGCAATTTGTAATGTGTCCATCAGAGTGTCCGGCACCTCCAGATTCCTGGAGGACGCTATAGGAGTACGGACTCCCTTCAAAGGGATACGCTTACTCGACCCTAGGGTCGCCTTCGGCTGTATGCCAAATTGTTCAAGACCCTTACTTTTGGCCCCCTTGGGGGCTGCGCCCCCTGGGCCCTTGATGGTCAAGGTATTATCATCATATACTGTCTTCATTGTCTCCTGCACCGTTTGATGATCGGGGGGGACTCTCCGGGATGACACCTCGAAGTCGTCCACCCTAAGGGGAGAGGAAGCCGGTGGAGGCGTCTCGCTCTCCATCATCCCCGGAGTTAGGTCCCCTGATGAGGAGGATTGCGGAGAAAGGCAGCGGGCCGGGCTGCAAACATGTACTTTAAATGTTACTCTAGTAACTCGAAAGAACATAATATGTCTAGAGCATCCTTGTTCACTTACGATCCCGCAAGGGGCTTGTGAAGGCGCTTTGTGGTGACATCGTCTTCCGAACCTGAACCATCTGACAGGGATATTTTCCCTCTCTTGGGTGCCCCCACCTCCAAGTCTTCGGAAGCAGTCCTTTTCTTCCCATGAGGAGAAGGGTTATCACCTTCTTTTTCCCCTTCGTCTTCATCTTCAGAGGGGGGAGCTTCAGTCTCCCCAGACATGGCGTCCAGTATGCCTTTAGGTTGGTGGTCTCCTCCATCCTCTTTGCTTTTCTTCTTGTCCTCCTGCACTGGCACTTGATACGGTGCCGCGGATAGCATCCTCATCAGCAAATGATCAGCTGAGTTTTCGGGAAGTGGAGCCGAACACCTAATTCACTCCATCTTCTTTATCCAGCCCTGGTCAAAGATAAAACCCTCAATACATAATTATGGGGGAATCAGCCGAGTTGCATCCAGAAATTGGGTGCTTACCGAGGTATCCGGATGGTTGCAGTCTAGACCGACATCTTCGGATGTGTCCGGCCACTACTTTCGTGACTTAAAAAATAATTTCCACATCCCTTCGTGTGTTGTGCCGAAGAATTGGTGAAGAGTCTGCGGCCCTTCCGAATTGAACTCCCACATACGGAGAGGCCATCGTTGGCATGGGAGGATACTGTAGACTAACATCACCTGAATCACGTAGATGAGGCCGGTGTCCTTTTTGAGGATACTCCAGATACGGCTTTGGAGTGTCTGCACTTCGTCCATTGATCCCCAGTCTAGCCCCTTGTTGATCCATGATGCGAGCTGCAGTGGAGGGCCAGATCGGAAAGCTAGCCCGGCTGTCCATTTGGTACCGCGGGGTTCGGTAACGTAAAACCACTCTTGTTGCCATAAGTTGGAGGATTCCGCGAAGGTGCCTTTTGGCTAGGTAGTATTGGCAAGCTTGCTTACCCTGGCGCCACCACACTCCGCCTGCTCCCCATTGATTATCTTCAGCATCACATTGAAAGTCTTGAGCCATAGGCCAAAGTGTGGGGGGATTTGGAGAAAGGCTTCACACACGATGATGAATGCCGAGATGTGAAGAAAGGAGTCCGGAGCTAGATCGTGAAAATCTAGCCTGTGATAGAACATGAGCCCTCGAACGAAGGGATGAAGAGCGAACCCTATCCCTTGGATGAAGTGGGATATGAATACGACCCTCTTGCCGGATCTAGGAGTAGGAACAACCTGCCCTTGAGCAGGAAGCCTATGGGGGATTTATGCGGTCAGGTATCTTGCCGTCCGGAGCTTCACCATATCCTCCTCTGTGACAGAGGAGGCCACCCACCAGCCTTCAGGGCTGGATCCAGACATGACCAGGAAGCTCGAAGTAACTAAATTGAACCTTGGGTGTTGGAACTCGAGGTTGGAGAGGTTGAAGGAAGGGTTGGCGTAAAGGAGAGAGACGGGCCTTAGCCCCTTTATAAAGGGGATGAATATCGAACGCCTCCTCCTGGGCCTTAAAGCCTGCCTATTCCTAATTAATTATACCAACATAATGGTTGGGTTACCCACGCTCGTATTGATGAGAATCAGGCAATAAGGGGACACGGTCTCTGCTTTGACAAGACGTGCCAATGAAGCCATGTCTCGAAATATGGAACGACAGGCTAAAAACGGTTCGAATAAAATAGTCGGGCGACGACATGATGTCACGCTACAAAAAGTTGTCAGCAGATTGGACTCGTGGAATATTATACTCTCTGCGGTTGTGTGTGGAATTTTTTTGAAGAGCCGGACTATATTCTTGTGTTCAAAGACTATTTTGGAGTATATGGAGGAGAAACCCGCCTTGCAATGCCGAAGACAAGCAGCGCTGGACACCTCGTCATTGAAGCCTGGTTCAGGGGCTACTAAGGGAGTCCTGGACTAAGGGGTCCTCGGGCGTTCAGCCTATTGACATGGGCTGGACTGTTGGGCTGTGAAGATACAAGACCAAAGACTCTCACCCGTGTCCATATGGGACTCTCCTTGGCATGGAAGGCAAGCTTGGCATTAGGATATGAACATTCCTTTCTCCGTGACCGACTCTGTACAACTATAGTCCCCTCCGGTGTCTATATAAACTGGAGGGTTTAGTCCATAGGGACAATCATAATCATACGGTCTAGACTTCTAGGGTTTTAGCCATTACGATCTCGTGGTAGATCAACTCTTGTAATACTCATATTCATCAAGATCAATCAAGCAGGAAGTAGGGTATTACCTCCATAGAGAGGGCCCAAACCTGGGTAAACATCGTGTCCCCTATCTCCTATTACCATCGACGTTAGACGCACAGTTCAGGACCCCCTACCCGAGATCCGCCGGTTTTGACACCGATAGGCGGTGCCACCCTTCCCTTTCCCTCTCCCTCTCCTTCCTATTCCCTCCTGTGGAAGAAAGGAAAAAGGGGGGATCCTACTTGGACTAGGAATCCAAGTAGGACTGCCCCCATGGCGCGCCCCTCCTGGCCGCCGACCTCTCTCCCCCCTCCTTTATATACGTGGGCATGTGGCACCCCAAATTTAGACCAAGATTTCTCTTAGCCGTGTGTGCTACGCCTCCGGTCATAGTGTCATAGTGCTTAGGCGAAGCCCTACATGGATCAGATCACCATCACCGTTGCCACACCGTCGTGCTGACGGAACTCTCCCTCGACCCTCTACTAGATCAAGAGTTCGAGGGACGTCATCGAACTGAACGTGTGCTGAACACGGAGGTGCCGTACATTCGGTACTTGGATCAGTTGGATCGTGAAGACGTTCGACTACGTCAACCGCGTTAACATAATGCTTCCGCTTTCGGTTTACAAGGGTAACGTGGACACACTCTCCTCCTCTCGTTGCTATGCATCTCCTAGATAGATCTTGCGTGATCGTATGATTTTTTTTGAAATTGCATGCTATGTTCCCCAACAGTACCATCAGAGCCAGGTCTATGCGTAGATGATATGAACTAGTAGAACACAAAGATTTGTGGGCGATAATAGTCATAGTGCTTACCACCAACGTCTTACTTTGATTCAGCGGTATTGTTGGATGAAGCGGCCCGGACCGACATTACATGACCGCATTCATAAGACTGGTTCTACCGACGTGCTTCACACACAGGTGGTTGGCGGGTGTCTGTTTCTCCAACTTTAGTTGAATTGAGTTTGACTATGACTGGTCCTTGTTGAAGGTTCAAACAGCACACATGATGAAAAGTCATTCTGGTTTTGATGCGTAGGTAAGAATGGTTCTTGCTAGAAACCCGTAGCAGCCACGTAAAACTTGCAACAACAAAGTAGAGGACGTCTAACTTGTTTTTAGGGCATGTTGTGATGTGATATGGTCAAGACGTGATGAGATATAAATTGTTGTATGAGAGGATCATGTTTTGTATAAGTTATCGGCAACTAGCAGGAGCCTTATGGTTGTCACTTTATTGTATGAAATGCAATCGCCATGTAATTGCTTTAGTTTATCACTAAGTGGTAGCGATAGTCGTAGAAGCAATAGTTGGCGAGACGACAATGACGCTACGATGGAGATCAAGGTGTCAAGTCAGTGACGATGGAGATCATGACGGTGCTTTGGAGATGGAGATCAAAGTCACAAGATGATGATGGCCATATCATGTCACATATTTTGATTGCATGTGTGATGTTTATCTTTTATGCATCTTATTTTTCTTAGTACGGCAGTAGTATTATAAGATGACCCCTCACTAAATTTCAAGGTATAAGTGTTCTCCCTGAGTATGCACCATTGCTACAGTTCGTTGTGCCGAGACACCACGTGATGATCGGGTGTGATAAGCTCTACGTTCACATACAATGGGTGCAAGCCAGTTTTGCACATGCAGAATACTCGGGTTAAACTTGACGAGCCTAGCATATGCAGATATAGCCTTGGAACACTGATTCCTGAAGGTCGAACGTGCATCATATAGTAGATATGATCAAAATAGAGATGTTCACCATTGAAAACTACTCCATCCCACGTGATGATCGGACATGGTTTAGTTAATATGGATCACGTGATCATTTAAATGACTAGAGTGATGTCTATCTAAGTGGAAGTTCTTTAGTAATATGATTAATTGAACTTTAATTTATCATGAACTTAGTACCTGATAGTTTTTTGCATATCTATGTTGTTGTAGATCAATGGCGCGTGCTACCGTTACCTTGAATTTTAATGCGTTCCTAGAGAAAGCTATGTTGAAAGATGATGGTAGAAACTACACGGACTGGGTCCGTAACTTGAGGATTATCCTCATTGCTCCATAGAAGAATTATGTCCTGGAAGCACCGCTAGGTGCAAGACTCACTGCAAGAGCAACTCCGAACGTTATGAATGTCTAGCAGAGCAAAGCTGATGACTACTCGATAGTTCAGTGTGCCATGCTTTACGGCTTAGAATCGGGACTTGAGTTTTGAATGTCATGGAGCATATTAGATGTTCTAGGAGTTGAAGTTAATATTTCAAGCAAATGCCCGAGTTGAGAGATATGAAGTCTCCAACAAGTTCTATAGCTGCAAAATGGAGGAGAATAGTTCTGTCAGTGAACACATACTCAGAATGTCTGGGTACCATAACCACTTGACTCAATTGGGAGTTAATCTTCCTGATGATAGTTTCATTGACAGAGTTCTTCAATCACTGCCACCAAGCTATAAAGGCTTCCTGATGAACTATAATATGCAAGGGATGGAAAAGACAATTCCTGAGCTCTTCGCAATGCAAAAAGTGTAAAGGGTAGAAATCAAGAAGGACCATCAAGTGTTGATGGTTAACAAGACCAATAGTTACAAGAAAAAGGGTAAAGGGCAGAAGGGGAACTTCAAGAAGAATAGCAAGCAAGTTGCTACTCCCGGGAAGAAGCCCAAGTCTGGACCTAAGCCTGAAACTGAGTGCTTCTACTGCAAAGGGACTGGTCACTGGAAGCGGAACTACCCCAAGTATTTGGCGGATAAGAAGGATGGCAAAGTGAAAGGTATATTTGATATACATGTTATTGATGTGTATCTTACTAATGCTCTAGTAGCGCCTGGGTATTTGATACTGGTTCTATTGCTCATATTTGCAACTCGAAGCGGGGGCTATGGATTAAGCAAAGATGGGCTAAGGACAAGGTGACGATGCGCGTCGGAAATGGTTCCAAGGTTGATGTGATCACCGTCGGCACGCTACCTCTACATCTATCGTCGGGATTAGTTTTAGACCTAAATAATAGTTATTTGGTGCCAGCGTTGAGCATAAACATTATATCTGGATCTTGTTTGATGCGAGATGGTTATTCATTTAAATCATAGAATAATGGTTCTTCTATTTATACAAGTAATATCTTTTATGGTCATGCACCCTTGATGAGTGGTCTATTTTTGTTGAATCTCGATTGTAGTGATACACATATTCACAGTATTGAAGCCAAAAGATGCAAAGTTAATAATGATAGTGCAACTTATTTTTGGCACTGTCGTTTAGGTCATATTGGTGTAAAGCGCATGAGGAAACTCCATGCTGATGGACTTTTGGAATCACTTAATTATGAATCACTTGATGCTTGCGAACCATGCCTCATGGGCAAGATGACTAAGACTCCGTTCTCCGGAACAATGGAGCGAACAACTGACTTATTGGAAATAATACTTACAGATGTATGTGGTCCGATGAGTGTTGGGGCTCGCGGCAGGTATCATTATTTTCTGACCTACATAGATGATTTGAGCAGATATGGGTGTATCTACTTAGTCAAACATAAGTCTGAAACATTTGAAAAGTTCAAAGAATTTCAGAGTGAAGTGGAAAATCATCATAACAAGAAAATAAAGTTTCTACGATCTGATCATGGAGGTGAATATTTTAGTTATGAGTTTGGTCTTCATTTGAAACAATGTGGAATAGTTTCGCAACTCACGCCACCTGGAACACCACAGCGTAATGGTGTGTCTGAACATCGTAACAATAGTTTATTAGATATGGTGCGATCTATGATGTCTCTTACCGATTTACCACTATCATTTTGGGGTTATGCTTTAGAGATGGCTGCATTCATGTTAAATAGGACACCATCTAAATCTGTTGAGATGACACCATATGAACTGTGGTTTAGCAAGAAACCTAAGTTGTCGTTTCTTAAAGTTTGGGGCTGCGAGATGCTTATGTGAAAAAGCTTCAACCTGATAAGCTCGAACCCAAATCAGAGAAATGAGTCTTCATAGGATACCCAAAAGAAACTATTGGGTACACCTTCTATCATAGATCCGAAGGCAAGATATTCGTTGCTAAGAATGTATCCTTTATAGAGAAGGAGTTTATCTCAAAAGAAGTGAGAGGGAGGAAAGTATAACTTGATGGGGTAATTGTACCTTCTCCGGAATTGGAAAGTAGTTCATCACAGAAATCAGTTCCAGTGATGCCTACACTAATTAGTGAGGAAGTTAATGATGATGATCATGAAACTTCAGATCAAGTAACTACCGGACCTCATAGGTCAACCAGAGTAAGGTCTTGTCATGGTATTCTCACGGGGGGGTGCAAAATGACATATGCCACAAGGGCTTAGTGTGAGGGTAAGGCTGCTGCTGATAGGCCCGGGAGCTGGTATGCGAGTAGCACGCGGTGGTTTACCCAGCTTCGGAGCTCTCCGGAGAGATAATACTCCTACTGCTGAATGTCTGAGTGTATCTGATGTATCTAGTATAGAGTTGCTCCTAGAGCTGTATCTGAAAGTAGTGCCACTAGCATCTGGTTTCATATATGCATGTATGTGGCATGCTCTAGTGGCGGGCCATGCTCATGGCCGTGAGCATATGTGTGCCCATGCGTGAGTGCGTGAGAGAATGGATGGATGGATGGATGGATAGCTATATATAGTGTGGAGCTAGCTTGCTATCTAATATATGTGGTGGTATGGGCAAGGCATGGTGGAGTGTCATCCTTGTCCGCTGGGTCACTTCATAAATAGTGCCAGGGGACAAGTGACACTATACATGATGGCTAAGATGACACGTGAATAGTGCTCGGGTACGATCGTCTCATTGGTGTCTTGTCGATGTCGCTTCGGGCTGCAGTCGGCAGCCGGCTGGTTGGCACAGTCGACAGCCGGCTAGTTGGAGCAGTCGGCAGCCGGCAGCCGGCCGGACAAAGCAGTCGGATGGGGAGCCCGCAGGAGCGGCCGGGCAGTCGGACTGAGGGGCTTTGCTAGCCCCGATGTCTTGAAATATCATCTTGCCGTCTTCGGAGTACCCGTCATCAATATCTCCGACAGTAGCCCCCAAGCCTATTTCTTCTTTTTATCTTCTGCCGGCTGCTGGCAGCCGGACAAAACTCTTCTCTTGTCTGCAATCTTCGCGGGGGCACGCCAGCGCACCCGCTGGGTGTAGCCCCCGAGATTCGGGCCGACTGCTGAGCAGTCGGGCCGGATCTTTCGGCAACTACTTTGTCTTCTTCCTCGCAGGGGCGCGTCAGCGCACCCGCTGGGTGTAGCCCTCGAGATTCGGGCCGACTGCTGATCAGTCGGGCCGGATCTCCCGACGACTACTTTGTCTTCTTCGTGGGGGCACGTTAGCGCACCCGCTGGGTGTAGCCCCCGAGATTCGGGCCAACTGTTGAGCAGTTGGGCCGGATCTCCCGGCGACTACTCTGTCTTCTTCTCTTTTTCTTCTTCCGCCGGCTGGGCGGGCGGACCCCGACACAGCAGTCGGGCTCTTTGCAGCCGGCCAGGTAGCCAGCGGTCGGACGCACATTTCTTTTTCATCCGGCTGGGTAGTCGGACTTGTGGAAACGAGCAGCCCGCTCGCATCCTATCTCTCTCTCTTTTAACATTCGGACACTAACTTTTCTAGCCGGCTCCACGTGGTCAGCCGCCCCCGCTTTTTTCTTCTCTTTTTTCTCTGATTCTTCTCTTTCTCGGGCAGCCGGCTGGGCACAGCCCTTGACTTTTGTTGCCCCAGCAATCAGCCTCTTTTCCTCATGAACAAACAGAACAATGAGCCGATAGGGCCATCGTGCAAGCGTGCGGACCCGACTGCGAGGGTGCCGGGAGAGGAGCAGAAGGCGGCAAAGACGCGGGAGCCGGCAACTGGACCGGTCCGGTGGCGGGCACAAGCCAGCGCGGAGCCAGCAGGCGGCCGGGTCACGCAGTTGGTAGGCCGGGCTCGAAGCCGGCGCGGAGCCAGCAGGCGACCCGGCCGAGCAGTCGGCCAGTCGGGCTCGAAGCCGGCGCGGAGCCAGCAGGCGGCCGGGCGGCGCAGTCGGCAGGCCGGGCTTGAAGTCGGCGCGGAGCCAGCAGGCGGCCGGGAGCCGGCCAGCGCCGGCACGGGGCAAGAGCCGGAGGCCAGCAACGGCGTACGGAAGCCGGTGAGGGCGTGGAGGAGCCGGCCAGGCCGTGCTGGGAGGCGAGCCAGCAGCGGAGGAGCATGGTAGCGGGTCGGCCACCCGGAGCCGGCCGGGTCCGCCGAGGCGGAGCAGCTCGGAGCCGGGCTAGCACGACGGCGCGGGCGTGTGTGGACTAGACGCGGAGACTGCTGGGCGTAGGTCGGATGGAGCAGAGGAGCGGAGCAACCGCGCGCAAGCTCGGGCAGAGTAGAGCGGAGGCGAGCCAGCTCAGCTGCGCGCTCGCGCGGGCAGAGCGGAGCCGACGCGAGCCGCGGGGTAGCAAGGGGGCAGGGAAGATGGCCGGAGCCAGGCTCTACAGCGAGCGGAGGCCATGGTGGCTCGGGGTTGCAGGAGCTGCAGAGGTAGCGGGGCGAAGCACGGCGGCGAAGACGCACGAGGCACAACGCGGCGTACTAGCAACAAGCGAAGCTATTGCACATGTAGTATCCCGGTAGTGTTTGACCACGGTTTGACTAGCATCTAGCTAGCTTGTATAGGAAGTGTCTGACTATTATCTAGGATGTGTATGGCTATGGTTTGACCATCGTATGACTTTCAACTAGCTAGCTTGCATAGATGATCTACGAAGGAGCTAAAGCGTGTTTCGTCCAGAGCAAGGCGCAACACGGAGGGGAGTAGGCGCGAGCGGCGCGCGTGCGGACGGACGGCCGGCGTCGCAGCGGTGGTGACGAATAGGGCGAGGCCGGCGAGGACGCGCCACCCCTCACGGCTGCTCCCGGGGCAGGTCGATGTCGAGCCCCCGAGCGCTACCGGAGAGACGGCACGACGCCGTGGCGGAGGCGATGAAGAAAAAATGGTCTCGCCTGGACAGCGAAACCAGCAGCAGCGTGGTAGCATAGTAGTAGTACCACACCACGGTGGGCACCAAATGTCGTGGTATTCTCACGGGGTGCAACATGACATATGCCACAAGGGCTTAGTGTGAGGGTAAGGCTGCTGCTGATAGGCCCGGGAGCGAGTATGCGAGTAGCGCGCGGTGGTTTACCTAGCTTCGGAACTCTCTAGAGAGATAATACTCCTACTGCTGCATGTTTGAGTGTATCTGATGTATCTTGTACAAAGTTGCTCCTAGAGCTGTATCTGAAAGCAGTGCGATAGGCATCTGGTTTCATATATGCATGTATTTGGCATGCTCTAGTGGCCGGCCATGCTCATGGCCGTGAGCATATGTGTGCCCATGCGTGAGTGCCTGAGAGAATGGATGGATGGATGGATGGATAGCTATATATAGTGTGGAGCTAGCTTGCTATCTAAGCTATGTGGTGGTATGGGCAAGGCATGGTGGAGTGTCATCCTTGTCCCCTGGGTCACTTCATAAATAGTGCCAGGGGACAAGTGACACTATACATGATGGCTGAGATGACACGTGAATAGTGCTCGGTATGATCGTCTCGTCAGTGTCTTGTCGATGTCGCTTCGGGCTGCAGTCGGCAGCCGGCAGGTTGGCACAGTCGGCAGCCAGCTGGTCGAAGCAGTCGGCAGCCGGCAGCCGGCCGGACAGAGCAGTCGGACGGGGAGTCGACAGGAGCGGCCGGGCAGTCGGACTGAGGGGCTTTGCTAGCCCCGATGTCTTGAAATATCATCTTGCCGTCTTCGGGGTACCCGTCGTCAATTACTCCGACAGGTCTGCACCAGAGTGGTACGGTAATCCTATTCTGGAGGTCATGTTACTGGACCATGACGAACCTACGAACTATGAGGAAGCGATGATGAGCCCAGATTCCGCAAAATGGCTTGACGCCATGAAATCTGAGATGGGATCCATGTATGAGAACAAAGTATGGACTTTGGTTGACTTTCTCGATGATCGGCAAGCCATGGAGCATAAATGGATCTTCAAGAAGAAGACTGACGCTAACGATAATGTTACTGTCTACAAAGCTCAACTTGTTGCGAAAGGTTTTCGACAAGTTCAAGGAGTTGACTATGATGAGACCTTCTCACCCGTAGTGATGCTTAAGTCTGTCCAAATCATGTTAGCAATTGCCGCATTTTTATGATTTTGTTGATTATCCTTTTGACCTCAGTGGTGTCCATCTGCTCAGTTTTGCCCTCAGATGCGAATTATGCTCAGTTTTGCCCCTAGTCTATCCGCACCGACTCGTTCCATGAACTCTGGCATCTCCGTCAGGTCATCATTTTGACTCGGCCCTTACAGGTGGGACCAGGCAGCAGAGACGGCCAATTTTATTCAGACTGTTGCACGTGTGGCTTGCGGGACCCAGTAGAGAGCCGTTGAGCATAGAGCCGTTGCGAGTGTGCTATATAAGCGGGCGACAGCGGCGGTGACCACGGCGACAGAGAGCACGGTGCTGACCGCGGCGAGAGAGCGAGAGCACGGTGGTGGGAAGCTAGTTGTAGAGGGTGCGACGGTGGGAAGCTAGCTGTGGAGGGCACGACGGTGTTGAGATCCCGTTCGTCTCCGAGCTCCATATCTTCCGCAAGCTCCCGCGCCACCTCACGGACGCAGAGCCGGGCGCGTGTGGAGATGCCTGTCTTCGTCTGCCCGCGGTGTTGGGCGAGCGTTGATCGAAGGGTTTCTCACACACCGAGGAACCAGAATCGCCAGTTCTACATGTGCAGCGAGAATGGGGTAAGAATCGGGGCAATTGCACCATTTTCGTGGTCGGGATCTTTGAGCAATGGGTTGATCCCTTTCGTGTTCATGCAGGTGACATGCTTCTTTCTTTGGGTTGATGCTCTGGCCAAGACTCTGATAAATGAACTGCAAGAAGAGCATGAAGAATGGTTGCGCATGCTGCCCCAAACCGCAGTGTCCGCAGCACGAGCTCCGGAAGAAGAGATGGAGGGCGAAGCACAGACTTACAGAGAGCTAGCTGTTGAGCTTAGGATGTTGAAGAAGAAGGTTAGGAAGCTTGAAGATCAAGCACTACCAATACCCATTTGCAATACTTTTGGGAATTTATAGGTATGGTAATCGCACTAGTTGTAATGTTGAAAATGTATGGAAAGGCATGAATTATGGAGGAATTTGTAATCTTGAAATTGTATGAGAAATTCACATAGTTTAAATGTTCGTCAAAGTTGTTTAAATGTTGAAAAAAAAGAGAAGAAGTGACTAACATTTAAATATGTTGAAAAAAAGGAGAAGAAAAGAGGAATTCAGAAACTTTTGATCAATGAAATGCAGCTCTCGGCTTTGCCTTTCTGTCAAAAAAAAGTTTGCTCTTGGGCCAAATTCATAGAGTAGAGCCAAGTGCAGGCTAGACTAACGGGCCAACTGCATCCAATTCGGCCCATTCAGGGGTTCTCTTGCGTGTTTTCTTTTTTCTCTTCTGATTTAATTTAGGCAGTAAATCATAATGCTGAAACTTTTTGTGGAAGCTAATTGAATTATTCCATGCCAAACAATTAAGATTAGAAATTTTTTGGAGCTGTTAAATATTTAATAGCAATTTAAGTAATCCAATTCAAATACACCGTGATTTAAATCAAAGACCAAAATGTCATGGAAAATGTGCCTCAGCTCTGGTAGAGGTTTACACCTGGTGCCAAAATAAATGAACATTTTTAAGGGCATTACATTGAGAAAAAACTAATTTGTCTAAAAAATGAAGGGTGGAAAATGCACAAAAAATTGGTGTGGCTGGGGACTCGAACCCAGGACCGCGTGGGTTTATGGTGTTTAGGCCTGCGATGGTAACCACTAGGACAGATGGAAAGACTTTGACATGCGTAGAGAAAGAAGGTATACATAGTGAGACTGTGAAATTTGTCAAAAAAAATAGTGAGACCATGAATGTTTGCACACGCGTGAGAATGGTTTTCCTTTGTTTTGCACTGAAATTTTGGAGGGTTGGAAGGTTGAAAATGTATGTTTGCACAGCCACGTGGTTTTTGTTAGAGTGGCACTTGGTTTAGGGTTAGAGTGGCACTTGGTTTAGGATTTAAAGGGAATAAATTAGCATGTTAATTCATGACTTTTTTTTAAATGAAACGGAGGGCTTCTCACCCCCTCCTATTTTCATTAATGAAAACCACAAGTTCTCGAACTTCATGACTTGGTTTAGGGAAGAAATTATATGTTTGGGCACGAACATTTTTTAACACACATAATAAACCCTAATAAATAACTTAGATAAGATGCAACACAAGTACCATTACAATAATAAGTTCACAGACAGTTGACGGACACATGACGAAACACGACATGACACGACACGACATAGAAAAGCAACAAATAAAAAATGAAATAGTCTTCATCTTGACCTCCTTCTTCCACTTTGGCCGCGCGAGCCCCTTCAACACCATCTTCATCTTCACACCTCCTCCTCGTCGTCATAGGGAAGGGAGTGCATCCCGGCTGGAGTGGGGAAGATGTTCTCGTAGTTGGTGTAGATGTTGTAGACGGTGAAGAAGATGGCCTTGCAGCCGCACCGAAAGACTTGGCCGAGGAGCTTGCACGCGTCAAACGGGTTGGTGAAGGTGACCGTGAGAAGTAGGAGGATGCTGCCGTGGTCACGAACCTCGTTGAGGGTGAATTGTTGGGGAACGTAGTTGAGGGAGTCCTGGATTAGAGGGTGTCCGGATGGCCGGACTGAGACCTTTGGCCGGACTCCCGGACTATGAAGATACAAGATTGAAGACTCCGTCCCGTGTCCGAATGGGACTTTCCTTGGCGTGGAAGGCAAGCTTGGCGATACGATATGAAGATCTCCTCCCATTGTAACCGACTCTGTGTAACCCTAGCCCTCTCCGATGTCTATATAAACCGGAGAGTTTTAGTCCATAGGATAAACAAGAATCATACCATAGGCTAGCTTCTAGGGTTTAGCCACTCCGATCTCGTGGTAGATCTACTCTTGTACTACCCATATCATCAATATTAATCAAGCAGGAGTAGGGTTTTACCTCCATCGAGAGGGCCCGAACCTGGGTAAAAACATCGTGTCCCTTGTCTCCTGTTACCATCCGCCTAGACGCACAGTTCGGGACCCCCTACCCGAGATCCGCCGGTTTTGACACCGACATTGGTGCTTTCATTGAGAGTTCCTCTGTGTTGTCGCCTTTAGGCCTGATGGTTTCTTCGCTCGTCAATCGCGATGCGGTCCGGGATGAGACTTTTCTTCCCGGACAGTGCCAAAGACAACCCCCTCCAGCAGGATTCAGTGCAGGAGGACGAAGGAGCCAGCCCCCATGAGAGAGCGGCCCACAAAGAGGATGAGGACGACAATTACATGCCTCCCTCCAAAGACGAGGCAAGCCTCGATGACGACGAATTCGTCGTGCCAGAGGATCTCGTCGAACAAGAGCGTTTCAAACGCAGGCTCGTAGCCATGGCAAGCAGCCTCAAGAAGAAACAGCAGCAGCTTAGAGCTGACCAAGACTTGCTAGCCGACAGATGGACCGAAGTCCTGGCGGCCGAAGAGTATAAACTAGAACGCCCATCCAAGAGCTACCCAAAGCGCATGCTGCTACCCCAACTTGAGGAGAAAGCAACTAAACCTACATCACCAGCGTACGATGCGCCCGATCGGCCACCCCGTGGCCGCGATAGAGAGGCCTTCAGGCCCTCAACCCAAGCCACACCATGACACCACTCAAAACATACCAAAGTATGGGGAGACGCAACAGACCTGCGAGACATCTTGGAGAATAAGGCAAGGTAAACAAGATCGATCTACGGATCGCATGGACGCCCCGCTAGCTGTCATGCCGGACATAATAAGTATGGCCCGGCCAAATACAACAGACCAAGCTCGTCCGAGCTGCGTCGTGATATAGCCCAGTACAGGGGCGCCGCACACCCACTATGCTTCACAGTCGAAGTAATGGATGATCAAATCCCCGAGGGCTTCAAACCCGTAAACATCGAATCATACGATGGCACAATAGATCCTGCGGTATGGATCGAGGATTATCTCCTGCATATCCACATGGCCCGTGGTGATGATCTACACGCCATCAAATACCTCCCGCTCAAGCTTAAAGGACCAGCTCGACATTGGCTCAACAGCCTGCCAGCAGAGTCAATTAGTTGTTGGGAGGACCTGGAATCCGCATTCCTTGACAACTTCCAGGGCACGTATGTGCGACCACCAGACGCCGATGACCAAAGCCACATAATCCAGTAGCCATAGGAATCGGCCAGACAATTCTGGACACGGTTCATAACCAAGAAAAACCAAATAGTCGATTGTCCGGACGCCGAGGCCCTTGCAGGCTTCAGGCACAACATCCGAGACGAATGGCTTGCCCGGAACCTAGGACAGGAAAAGCCGAAATCTATGGCAGCCCTCACGACACTCATGACCCGCTTCTGTGCGGTAGAAGACAGCTGGCTGGCTCATAGCAATAACATAACCAAGAGCCCCGGCAATTCGGATACCAAGGATAACAATGGCAGGTCACGTCGCAACAAGCATAAGTGCCGCATTAACGGTGACAATACTGAAGATACGGCAGTCAATGCCGGATTCAGAGGCTCTAAACTGGTCAGCGGAAGAAGCCATTCAAAAGAAACCCTCAGGGCCCATCCAGCTTAGACCAGATACTCGATCGCTCGTGCCAGATACACGGCAGCCCCAAACAGCCACCCAACCACACCAACAGGGATTGTTGGTTGTTAAAGCAGGCAGGCAAGTTAAATGCCGAGACCAGAGACAAGCAGCTACATAGCGATGACGAGGAGGGGCCCCGGCCGCCGAACAACAAAGGACAGAAGGGATTTCCCCCACAAGTTCGGACGGTGAACATGATATACGCAACCCACATCCCCAAAAGGGAGCGAAAGCATGCTCTCAAGGACATCTATGCGCTGCTAGTCGCCCCAAAGTTCAACCCATGGTCCTCCTGCCCGATCACCTTCAATCGAAGGGACCATCCCACCAGCATCCGTCACGGCGGATTCGCCGCACTGGTCCTAGACCCAATTATCGATGGATTTCACCTTACCAGAGTCCTAATGGACGGCGGCAATAGCCTAAACCTGCTTACCAGGACACAGTGCGAAAAATGGGCATCGATCCTTCAAGGATTAAAACCCACAAAGACATCCTTCAAAGGTGTCATACCAGGGGTAGAGGCCAGCTGTACAGGCTCGGTCACACTCGAAGTGGTCTTTAGATCCCCGGATAACTTCCGGAGCGAGGAGTTAATCTTCGACATAGTCCCATTCCGTAGCGGCTATCACGCCCTGCTTGGACGAACTGCATTTGCAAAATTCAATGCGGTGCCGCACTACGCATATCTCAAGCTCAATATGCCAGGACCTCATGGAGTCATCACAGTAAACGGAAACACCGAATGCTCTCTCCGAACGGAGGAGCACACGGCGGCCCTGGCGGCGGAAGTACAGAGTAGCCTCTCAAGGCAGTTCTCCAATCCAGGCATCAAACGCCCGGACAACGTCAAGCGAGCCCGAAGTAACCTACAACAAATCCGGCTGGCACGTTCCGAGCAAGCATAGCAGTGCGGCCCCAACCCCAGCCCCCGCCAACCGGTGATATTGGTAACACGCGTACATAATTACGCCTTAGAGATACCATGGGCATAAGGGGAGGGGCACAACAACGGCATGCCCAGAATGCGGCTCAACTGCACTAAGGGGCTCCCTATTTCGCCGTTTTCCTTTTTTTACACTTTCAGGACCCAACTATTCGGAAGGCCTGTCCGGCAATACACTCGCCGAACCCACGATGCAACAGCCAGGGAGGGAGCAAGCCACGTCAAAAGTCCAGGTGGTCTCTATAACGAGTTTAATACCTGTTTTACTTACAATCCCGCAGCTTGCCCCTGGAGGGGAATATGTCTAATACTCCCATCTCTTGCTTACCGCACTTCTTGTATCGTTCTGCTTTCGCAGCAGCCCTTTTTAATAAACAATATATAACTCTTACCTATTATTGTACTTATCTATTTTTATATACAAATATGTTCAGTCATGACATTCTGCAACCGTACACTTTGGTGCGGACAATACACCAGGGGCTTACAACACCCCATAACATGGTGTGAAAAGACCGAACACTCTCACGAGTGCGGCACCCCGAACTTCTAGCACTATATGCATCGGCTCCGAATCATGTCTTTGGTCAATAGTTGGGTTTTCCCGGCTCCCATGGTTTGGTACCTTACGTTCCGCATTGTTGGCTAAGGTAGCGCTGGGAGAACTACTGCGATTGTGCCCCAGTTGAGCTTGGTTAACACCTCAGTAGAAAGCTAAAACTGACTGTCATGATAGTGCGAGAGACCGGTCGCTGTTCGCGAGGTTTCTTCGAGTCCTTAAAGACTTATGTCGGGGAAACTGATCCACGAACACCTATGGGGCCGGCGGACGGAGCCCCTTTCGGTTCGGCGGGGGGCGGAGGTCGCACGAAGAGCAGATCAAGGCGAAGCACACAAGCAGTTTACCCAGCTTCAGAGCTCTCCGGAGAGATAATACTCCTACTGCTGCTTGTCTGATTGTATTGTGTTCTTGCTCTGAAGAGCTAAGTGTTTTCTGGCTTCGAGATGATCTGAACCTCTCGAACTAGTCGAATCAGTCCCTAACCTCTCGAACCCCTTCTACATTGCGCATGGGCCTCCTTTTATATGCACAAGGGGTCACCGACAGGTGGCAACGCAGAGAAGGGTAAAAATGTAAAAAGAGAGGTGGTTGGTACAGCTGTTTGTACAGTGCTTTCTACCTAACTCTGACGGCAGGGGACAAGGGCATTAAATGCCCATCTGTGTCGCCCTAACAGTGTAGAAAAGGACCGTCAAGGGCGCCACCATCCGCCACGATGGCGATCTTGTCAGCATCGCATGCCACCGCTTACCGCTGGCTGCACAGCCTTCCGCCGCGCGTGCCTGGAAAGGCCCCCAGGACGACACGTTGGTGGATGCGCTGGAGCGTGGGCACTGGGTGGCCGCTTGCCGCGGCAAGCATCTTGGCGCGGTCGTGGTCTTGTCGCGCCCGGAAGCTTGTCGCTCGCCGAGCCTTGCCGGGACGCATGGCGCGTCGCGGCAAGTTCCTTGAGATGCCTCGGTTGGCCTTCCCGGCAAGCTCCTCTTGCCGGGGCCTTGTCCTCTTGACTTGAATACTTTGCTCTCGAATGGCTCCAAAGGAGCCACGGAGTACCTTGGCGGTCACCCGGCAAGCCCTTGCCGCGGGGCGCTGCGACTGCCCGTGCACAAGTTCGGGGTACTAGGGTACCCCTATTCTAGTACACCGACAGGAGCCCCTGGGCCTGGGCCACACACGGTGCCGAGCGCTGTTGGGCCAGGCGAAAACAGGGCACGGGCACGCGTGGCCCGGGTAACGCCGAATCTTGCTCTGTACCCACCGCGCCCTCCCCCAACGGCACGCGCTGAATGCAGCATCGTGGGAAAGATCGTGGGGGTTCTTTATTCGGAAGGGCGAAATGTCCGCCCCGTCCCTCTTTATAAGCAGGGGAAACAGGGGCAGTTTCCCCACTTCGCCGTTTGTTGCTCCAAGTCCAGAAATCTCCGCCGCTCCCCCCTTCTTCTCAAAGCCGAAAGAGAGCAGCGGTCCACCCCCCGTCGCCACCAGCACCACCACGCCGCCGATCTCCCCTGCCACCTCCGCCATGGCTCCGAAAGCCGACAAGGGGAAGGGCGTGAAGTCGGCCGAGGCGCAGCGGCTCGCGGCGCTGCGGAAGGAGCGGGCCATCTTCCCCCCTCAGCTCGGCGCCAAGGAGCTAAGGGAGTACTACTACCTTTTCTGGTCGACGGAGACGCGTGCGCACCCGCGCACGAGGGTACTCCCGGCCACCGCATCGGAGCTGGCTCCAACCGGGTACCCATTCTTCGCGCTTTTCTTCTACTGCGGGCTCTGCCCGCCCTTCTCGGAGTTCTTCTGTGATATCATGAACACATACGGGCTCCGCCTCCTAGATTTCACCCCCAACGCCGTCCTCACGATGGCAGTTTTCGCACATTTGTGCGAAAACTTTGTCGGAGTCCACCCCAATGTAGCCCTTTTCCACCACTTCTTCATGCCTCGGGTCGAGAGAGGAGAGCCGCTTGGCGGAGGGATCGCCTGGATCTCGAGAGTCGGCAAGAAGGAAGCGTATCTGGAGGGTGAGCTTCGCAGCAAATGGGAGGAGTGGAGAGCGGAGTGGTGTTGGATTGTTGAGGAGAACCCGCAGCCGTTCACTGCCGTGTGCCAAGCCCCAATAGTACGCGGCAATGATTGGAGCGACGTGGCCCCGGAAGACGACAGGCTGAAGATCGCCGTCACCAGAATCCTTCGCCTTCGGCTTGCCGGGCTCACTGTAGGTGCTGTCTGCGCAGGTTTCCTTTGCCGCCGCATTGCCCCCCTGCAAGAGAGAGGGAGACCTGCCTGGGAGTTCAAGAACTCGGCGGACATCATGAGGCTGCGCCCGGGCCTCAACTTCAATTTCACCGTCCTGGAGCTGGATGCAATGCTCTTGGAGCTGTTCAAACGCGACCCTCAGCACCCGTTTCTGTTGCCGAGGAGCGTTGTTCCTTTGTGCAATAATTCTTCACTTGATCGGATCCGCGCGATGATGCCGTTGTGCGATTCGCACGGAATCGCCCCAACTTGGCAAGAGCCGGCGTATGACGTCGTGCGGGCATTCTTCGACAGTCTGGAGGTAGTGCCGATCCGCGCCGACGAGCAGAGGAGCCTCACTCTACCAACGCGGAGCTGCAGCACATCGCCACTAGGGCGGAAGAGGCTGCGGCAGCGAGTTCGGGTTCACCGAGGCGGAGGCAGAGGCAGCGAAGGCGGCAAGCCTTGCCGAGCGTGAGGAGTTCGCCGGCGAGGAAGATCTTGCCGGCCCCGAAGCCGAGCCGAGCGAGCCCGGCGAGGAAGAGCCAGAGCCTTCAGATAGCCTGCCGCAAGTGGAGCCCCCGGCTGCACCAAGAAGGCATCTTCGCAGGGCCGGTGACGCAGCGGGGTGCCATACGGGTCAACAGCCGCCGAGCCGCGCGACACGCTCGACCGCGGCAAGCACCGTTGCCGCGGGAGCGCCTCCCGCCTCTGCGGCAACTGGAGCGGGACCTTCTCGGTCCACCACTGCTGCTTCTGCCAAGCGGGCAAGGGAGCCCACTCCTCCGCCTCGTCGCACCGGAGGCGAGCCGGACTTCGATCTCTCCGCGCTAAGCTCCAATGATGAATAAGAAGAGTAAGCTTTCCTGCTGTCCTTGTAGTTCTTCAATCTTGTTGCTTTTATTTTGTATCTGACTTGCTTCGATCTGAATCCATTCCTTTTCAGGACGCTGGCCCAGAGAGCAGCGAAGAGGGCCAAGGCCTTGGTGATCGTCATCGAAGACGATCCCACCGTGTCAGCAGGGGGCGTCCCTGAGCCCACCTTGCCGGACCTGGCCACTACTCCCCAGAGCAGCCCCCAGCGCAGCCCCCAGCGTAAGTTTATAATTTACTTCCCGCCGTCAGGTGCGCATGGGTGCTCTTTTATCTTACTGATATCTTGATTATTGAATTTGTGTAGGAGCAGAGCAGCCCCACCAGGAGGGCTCGGAAGCCGCCCCCGAAGCGCCATCTGCTTTGACTACGCCACCAAGGGTGGAGTCCCCAGCAAGGGAGCGCTCTCCGGCAAGGGAGAACTCTCCGGCAAGGGCTGGTTCTCCGGCAAGGGAAGACGCCAATGATCCTCCGGCGGCTGAGACCGGGACCGCAGATCCCAGCACAGGTAATCCACTTCCCTACAAACCTGCCCTTGGATTTTTCTTCTTCTGACTTTGTTTTTGCATATTCGCTTGACTTCCCTCCCTTCTTCGTTCTTCAGATCCACCCGCCGCTGAGCCGATGGAGACCGAAGCCGCTGAAGGAGAGGCCGGCGCTGACGAACCTGCCGGCGAAGAGGCCGCCAAGGCTGCCGCCGCAGAAGCCGGCGAGGGATCCGGTGGTCGTACTGACGGCCCTGAGGCCGCAGGAGCGCCAGGCGCTGCACCGACCGCCGATCCTCCTGCTGCTGCCGCAGAGCCAGACTCTGAGGAGCCCCAGCCCGGCGCCTACTTGAAGGCCGGCGATGGCGTCTTCATCAAGCTCCCCTGGGCTTCGAGCTCCAGGGCGCCGGTCGAGGGAGAAACTTTCGACGGAGAGGTGCTTGCTTCCGCCGGATTGGCGCTGGTTGACGCGCCAAGCAGCAGCGAGGAGCCCGAAGAGGAGCGACTGCTGCGGAAGCTGACGTCGCTCTACCGCGCCCGGCAAGCCAAGCTGGCTTCCCGGGAAGCGCTTGTCGCGAGGGCGGGAGTCGACATTGAGAAGCGCGCGGAGGAGCTCCGGGATCTGAGGCAGGAAACTCTCCGGAGCTTGGCGGAGGAGCGGGAGCAAGTCGCCGAGGAGAGAAAGGCCTTCCTCCTCGCGAAGGTTGTGGTCGAAGAACACCAGCGGCTTGCTGCCGAGAAGTTATCTGCGCGGGAGGGAGAATTGGCGCAGCACGAGGTGAACCTTGACAGCCACGAGGAAGAGCTCGCCGCGCGGGAGCAAGCAATTGGCGGCGCTCTCCAAGAAGCAAGGGATGCTTCCGCGGCTGCCGAGGCCGCCAAGAAAGAGCTGGAGGTAAAAGTGGCGCAGCTGGAGGCCAATCTCTGGACGAGCGGCGAGGAGCTCGCCACGCTCAAGCGCGAGCGCGAGAAGGATGCTGCTGCCCACGGTGAGCTGCAGGGTCTTCTAGCGGAGAGGAGCAAGGAGCTCAGTGCCGCCAAGGACTCCAACGCGGATCTCGAGCTGAAGCTGGCCACGCTGACGCAGACGCTGGACGCCGCCAAGGAGCGAGAGGTGGCCTTGTCGGAGAAGATCAAGGCCGATGAGGCGCTGCTGGCGAGCATTGCCGTCACCCAGAACTCGTTCAGGGAGTCGGTGGAGCACTGGACCGAGGGTCTGGTGAATGTCGCCGTAGTCATCGACGGGGAGCTGGCGCAGCTGGGGATGGAGGACTTCGGGTACTCTTCCGATGAGCATCTCCAACCCAGCACCAAGCTCAGCCTGTTCTTCAAGGGCATGGCGACGGCCCTCCAGCGGCTTCGGGAGAAGCTCCCAAAGCAGCTGGCCGATGAGTCGCGCAAGATTTGCGCGGGAGTTCTTCAGAAGGTGCTGGTGAAGGTGGCTTTCCGCAACCCGGGCCTCAACCTCACCAACGTCCTCAGATCCCTGCCGCCCGACACCGTTCTGGAAGCGCTCAAGGCCCTTGTCGCACCCATTGTGGACAAGGTGAGCGAGATCAGGAGGGTTGAGGGTGGTCGCGTAGACTAGGCCGTCTGCTTTATCTTTTTCCTTGTCGCTGCTAGTCATGTCATGGGAACAATGTGTTAGAGCTGCGACAAGTTATCTTGTAATATAACTTTATTTTGGATGATGATCACTATGTTATTTCCTTTACTAGATCCCTTGCTTTGTATGTTTTTACCCTACGCTTTTAGGGAACTTGTCGGCGCAGGCACCCGAGCCGCGAGCGCCGAGTGCGGGACGTCAGCAGCCTGCTGGCGGTGCCGCTCCGACAAGAAACCTTGTCGCGACTAGTTGCAGCACACTTAAGTTGTTGAGCGGACTCGAAACAAAGTAAGGGCGCATCTAGCTACGAGTTGGTTCCTCCGCGCACAGGTTTTCCATACAAAGCACAGTCGTTCGAGGAAGATAACTTAAAAATTAAAACTAATTGCTCAGACTTTGGCAACTTAGCTTTTCT
>NC_057798.1:718893658-719010253 GCF_018294505.1 Triticum aestivum | reverse complement strand
AAACTTGTGTGCGAGGGAGCCTTCTTTTCCTTTGTTTGAGAAAAAGAAAGAAGAGAAAATAAAGATATGGTGCCTTTCGGCTCGTTATTGCTTACCGGGTGTGGGTGCTACACAAAGTGTCAGGTAAAGCATGCAAATGTAGAGTAAAAAGCATGAAACTGACAAGATGTGCGGGGCACATGAGCGTTACTTATGCACGGGATCTGCGCCCGGCTTTGTACAAAGGATTACATGCAACAGCGGCAAGACTTGTACAAAAGGTGGTTGCCGGAACAGGTTCCGGCAACCGCGCCCTACGGGTAAAACTTACGAAGATGCTCAATGTTCCAGGAGTTGCTCACCGGAATGCCATCTTCGGTCTCAAGGTGGACAGCGCCAGGCCTAGTGACTTGTTTCACCCGGTAAGGGCCTTCCCACTTTGGCGTCAACTTGTTGGAATTCTTGGCGGATTGAACGCGTCGAAGAACAACGTCGCCTTCCTTGAAGCTTCTGGCATTAACTTTGCGGCTATGGTAGCAGCGCAAAGCTTGCTGGTATCGAGCAGCTCGTACAACAGCCTGAAGACGATCCTCCTCAAGGAGCAGCGCGTCATCTTGTCGCAGCTGCTCTTGCTCAAGCTCATCATAAGCGAGCACTCGAGGTGATCCGTATACGAGTTCCGTGGGGAGAATTGCCTCCACTCCATAGAATAGAGCGAAAGGCGTCTGGCCAGTGGCTCGATTTGGTGTCGTTCTGATCGACCAAAGAACCACCGGCAGCTCCTCGATCCAGTTTCTTCCGCACCTGTGCAGCCTGTCGAAAGACCTGGTCTTGAGCCCATGCAGCACTTCAGCATTTGCCCTCTCCGCTTGACCGTTGCTTCTCGGATAAGCAACAGAAGCGAAGCAGACCTTGGCGCCAAGATCTTGGACGTACTGCATGAAGGTGCGGCTCGTGAATTGCGTGCAGTTGTCGGTGATGATCCTATTAGGTATCCCGAAACGGCAAACAATCGACCTGAAGAACTTGACTGCTGACTGTGCCGTCACCTTCCTCACTGGTTCCACTTCCGGCCACTTTGTGAACTTGTCGATTGCAACGTACAAGTACTCGAAGCCCCCGACAGCTCGGGGGAAGGGGCCGAGGATATCGAGCCCCCAGACCGAAAATGGCCAGGATAAGGGGATCGTCTGGAGAGCTTGAGCTGGCTGATGAATCTGCTTGGAATGGAACCGGCATGCTTCACACTTGGTTACTTGTGCAGTTGCATCCTGGAGGGCTGTCGGCCAAAAGAAAACTTGCCGGAAAGCTTTGCTGGCAAGTGCTCTTGCGCCAATGTGGTGACCACATATGCCTCCATGTATCTCTACCAACAGCTTCTGTCCGTCTTCCCGGCAAATACACTTCAATTTCACACCGTTGAGTCTCCTTCTGTACAGTATGTTGTCGACAAACTGGTACATACTTGACTGCCGGGCTACTTTTTCTGCTTCTTCTTGCTCTTCGGGAAGTTCTCCTGTCTGAAGGAAACGGACAATCTGCTATGCCCATGCTCGAGCTTGCGGCTCGACAACAAGGACTAAAGGCACATCTGCTACTGCGGGAACATCCGCTTCTACGGCGAGAACCTACGGCTCAGCCGGAGCTTGATGTCCCCCGGCAAGCTTGCCGGAGCAAACCTTGTCGGGAGCGTCTGCTTCGACGGAACAAGCACTAAGACTTGCCGGAGCAAACCGCCCCTCAGCATCTTCGGCGTTGACCTTGGGGACCTTCTTGGAGGTGGCTTCGGGAAGCTCTGCCGGAAAGTAGTCGCCAGAAATCAACTTTCTCTTCTTGCTCTGTCCAGTTGATGGTGTCATGGATGGTTGAGTCAGCTTGAGCACAAAGATCCCTGGTTCCACAGGTAACTTAAGTGCGGCGCACTTTGACAGGCCATCAGCAATGTCATTCTGAGCTCTTGGAACATGTTCCATCTGTAGGCCGTCAAAGTGCTCTTCTAGCTTTCTCACTTCATCGACATAAGCTTCCATCAACGGACTCTGATAACTCTTGTTCACTTGGCAGACGACAAGCTATGAGTCTCCCCTGACAATGAGTTTCTTAATCCCAAGGTCTGCCGCGATCCTGAGATCGGCAAGCAAGCCTTCATACTCTGCAGTATTGTTTGTTTCCTGCTCCTTGGGAAAGTGCATCTGGACTATGTACTTGAGGTGCTCTCCGGTGGGCGCGACAAGCAGCACACCCGCACCGGCGCCTTGCAGCGAGAAGGCACCATCAAAGTACATCAGCCACTCTTTGCTTGCTTCCTTGACGGGGATGCTCGTCTCTGGAATCTCTTTGTCTGGTGTTGGCGTCCACTCTGCTATGAACTCTGCCAATGCTCTGCTTTGGATAGTTGAAGTGCTTTCAAACTTGAGGCCAAAGCTTGACAGTTCCAGTGCCCACTCGACAATCCTGCCTGTTGCTTCTGGATTTTGCAGTATCCTTTTCAACGGAAAGCGAGTGACAACTGTGATCTCATATGCTTGGAAGTAATGGCGCAGCTTTCTCGAGGCCATGAGAAGGCCGAAAAGCAACTTTTGCACTCCAGAGAACCTTGACCTAGCCCCCTGCAAAAGGGAACTGACAAAGTAAACTAGGCGCTGCACCATTCTCTTCTGCACCTCCTTATGCATGTGCGCAGATCCATCTTTGTCGGGACCAGAGCTTGCCGGACCACAGCTTGCCGGTGAAGCCTCCTGCTTGTCGTTGGATGCATCTGCCGCGGTTGCTGGCTCATCATCTGCCTCCCTCTCCGCCACTAACGCAGCACTAACCACTTGATTGGTTGCCGCTATATACAGCAGCAACTTCTCTTGTGGCCTAGGTGCGACAAGTGTTGGAGAGAAGGACAGGTATCTCTTCAAGTCCTGCAGCGCAGCCTCCGCTTCCGGAGTCCATTTCATTGGACCTGCCTTTTTCAATATTTTGAAAAACGACAGGGCGCGCTCAGCAGATCTAGAGATAAACCTGCCGAGAGCAGCCACGCAACCGGCAAGTCTTCGTACATCCTTGACGCGCTTTGGTGCTTCAATCTGCTCAATGGCCTTGATCTTGTCGGGATTGGCTTCAATCCCCCGCTGAGACACAAAGAACCCGAGAAGCTTGCCGGAAGGGACTCCAAACACACACTTCTCAGGGTTCAGCTTGAGGTTGATCTTGCGCAGATTCGCAAAGGTTTCATCCAAATCTTGGATCAGGGTTGCTTTGTCCTTGCTCTTGACCACTATGTCATCCATGTAGGCTTCCACATTTCTATGCATTTGCGGCTCAAAAGCGTGATGGACTACCCTTGCAAAT
The DNA here is from genome assembly GCF_018294505.1 of Triticum aestivum. Classification (NCBI taxonomy): domain Eukaryota; kingdom Viridiplantae; phylum Streptophyta; class Magnoliopsida; order Poales; family Poaceae; genus Triticum; species Triticum aestivum. Next base: position 719,006,935 of record NC_057798.1, on the reverse strand, counting down.
GTTGAACCAGCATTCTTCAAACCAAAGGGCATCCATACAAAACAGTATGTGCCACATGGGGTAATGAACGCGGTTTTATCCTCATCTTCTTCTGCCATGAAGATCTGATGGTATCCTGAGTATGCATCAAGAAATGAAAGCAAGTCACATATGGCTGTGGAGTCAACAATCTGGTCGATGCGCGGCAAGGGAAATGGGTCTTTGGGACAAGCTTTATTGACATCGGTAAAATCAATACAAAGCCTCCATTTCCCGTTGGCTTTGCGCATGACAACAGGATTGGCCAACCATGTAGGATGGAGCACTCCTCTGACAAGGCCTGCTGCTTCCAACTTCTTGATCTCTTCTGCAATGAATTCTTGGTGCTCCACTGCTTGTTTCCTGACTTTCTGCTTGACGGACCGCACATGAGGACAGACGGCAAGGTGGTGCTCAATTACTTTCCTGGGAACACCGGGGATGTCAGACGGTTGCCATGCAAACACGTCGACATTCGCCCGCAGGAAAGCAACGAGCGCGCTTTCCTATTTAGGATCGAGCGTGGCACTGATGGTGAAGGTACCACCAGTACCGTCCTCCTTGGCGGACACCTTCTTAGTCTCTGGTGGAGCTGCCATTGCCTTCTTACACTTGCCGGTGGAGCTCGATGGTGCGTCCTCGACGGTAGCGCAGCACTCTGAAGAGGTGCGCTTGCCGGAGTGGGCATCAGAGCTCTTGCCGGACTTGGTCTTCTTCTTCCCCCCGGGAGCTTCAGCGGCAAGTGTCTTGCGATCTGTTGCAGCTGTTGCCTCCCGGTAGATCTTGTCGGCGCAGATAAGGGCATCCTTCTTGTCGCCAGGGACAGAGATGACACTTATAGGGCCTGGCATCTTCAGTACGTTGTATGCATAGTGAGAGGCTGCCATGAATTTGGCAAGTGCTGGACGACCGAGTATCCCATTGTAAGGCAATGGGAAGTCAGCAACGTCAAAAGTGACCCTCTCAGTCCTGAAGTTCAGCTCGTTGCCAAATGTTACCGGCAACGTGATCTTTCCCTTCGGCTTGCTCCTTCCTGGATTGATTCCTTGAAATGTGCCGGTCTCTTCGAGCTCGCTGTCAGGGATCTGGAGTTTCTGGAGCACTGCGGAGGAGATCAGGTTCAAGCCGGCCCCGCCGTCAACTAGCATCTTTGTGACCTTGAGGTTGCGGATAGTTGGTGAAACCAACATCGGCAAGCACCCGACCGCAGTTATGCGATCAGGATGGTCCTCGATATCAAAGATGATAGGCGTGCTGGACCATTTCAGAGGCCTGCGTGACTCGATGGGTGGTTCCGCCGCATTGACTTCCCGCACCCATTGTTTGAGCTGGCGGTATGAAGTATGCAGAGAAGCACCGCCATCAACACACAGGACCTCTGTGGCTTTCTGGAACTCCTGCTCATCAGTCTCGTCATCATCCATGTCTTCGTCATCGTCGTCATCTTCATCCTTGTCGCGGCCGCGGGGAGGTCTGTCTCCTTGCCGCTGCTTGGCCTTGCCGCGACCTCCTCCCCGGCCAGGACGTTTCTTGCCGGATCCTCCAGCACCTTCCTGGTCCTTCTCCTTGTCGCGCCGCTCGTATTCAGCCTTCTTCTGCTCAACAAGCTGCTCGACTTTCTTGCAGCTCTGGAGATCATGGCCCTTGGTGCGGTGGATCTTGCAGTACTGCTTGTTGCTACCGTCCTGCTTGTCGGCGACCGCCACAGCCTCCGTGGCAATCTCCTTGCCGGAGCCACCAGCTTTGGCTTTGTTGGCGCCACCTCCGCCGCCGGACTGCTCGACAACTAGCACCTCTTTGCCTTTCTTCTTTCTGTTATTCCGCCACCGGTTTTTCCTTGCTGGGGCAGTATCCTCACTGTCAGATCCTCCTGCTCCTATATTCTCTCCGGGGAGTCTCCTCCCTTCCTCAGCACGTGCACACTTGTCGGCCAGGGCATATAGCTCGCTGACGTCTCTGATCTTGCACATCGCCACCTCCTCCCACATCCTGCGGTTCTGCACGTTCTGATGGAACGCGCTGATTACCGCGGCAGGGTGGATGTCTGGGATGTTGTGCAGTATGTTGCTGAATCTCTATATGTACTTGCGCAGGGACTCTCCTTCCTTCTGGGTGAGCAGGTGAAGGTCACTCTCTTGGCCAGGAGGCTTGTGGCCACCTGTGAAGGCGCCGACAAACTGATGGCACAGGTCAGCCCAAGAGGATATGGAGTTGTCCGGCAAGTGCATGAGCCAAGATCTGACGTTGGGTTTGAGCACCAGCGGGAAGTAGTTGGCAAGGATCTTGTCGTCTCGCCCCCCAGCAGCCTGCACCACGATGGTGTAGATGATGAGGAACTCTGACGGATGTGTCTTGCCGTCGTACTTCTCCGGTACATCTGGTTTGAAATTTTTCGTGCTGGGCCACTGGAGTTGCCGCAGCTCACGAGTGAACGCAGGGCAGCCTACCGCGTACAACAAGTTAGCTGGTTCCCCTGGCGCATGCATGTCAACAGAGGGCCCAGCGCGCTTGTCGGATTGACGTCGCGCTTCCCTTCAGCGCTCGATGCGAGTTCGAGCGTCTTCTTGCTGTCCATCCTACGTGGTTGGCCAATCCTGTTGTCGTGCGCAAAGCCAACGGGAAATGGAGGCTTTGTATTGATTTTACCGATGTCAATAAAGCTTGTCCCAAAGACCCATTTCCCTTGCCGTGCATCGACCAGATTGTTGACTCCACAGCCGGATGTGACTTGCTTTCGTTTCTTGATGCATACTCAGGATACCATCAGATCTTCATGGCAGAAGAAGATGAGGAGAAAACCGCGTTCATTACCTCATGTGGCACATACTGTTTTGTACGGATGCCCTTTGGTTTGCAGAATGCTGGTTCAACATTTGCAAGGGTAGTCCATCACGCTTTTGAGCCGCAAATGCACAGAAATGTGGAAGCCTACATGGATGACATAGTGGTCAAGAGCAAGGACAAAGCAACCCTGATCCAAGATTTGGATGAAACCTTTGCGAATCTGCGCAAGATCAACCTCAAGCTGAACCCTGAGAAGTGTGTGTTTGGAGTCCCTTCCGGCAAGATTCTCGGGTTCTTTGTGTCCCAGCGGGGGATTGAAGCCAATCCCGACAAGATCAAGGCCATTGAGCAGATTGAAGCACCAAAGCGCGTCAAGGATGTACGAAGACTTGCCGGTTGCGTGGCTGCTCTCAGCAGGTTTATCTCTAGATCTGCTGAGCGCGCCTTGCCGTTTTTCAAAATATTGAAAAAGGCAGGTCCAATGAAATGGACTCCGGAAGTGGAGGCTGCGCTGCAGGACTTGAAGAGATACCTGTCCTCCGCTCCAACACTTGTCGCACCTAGGCCACAAGAGAAGTTGCTGCTGTATATAGCGGATAGCCAAAGATGTCGGGGAAACTGATCCATGAACACCTATGGGGCCGGCGGACCGAGCCCCTTTCGGTTCGGCGGGGGGCAGAGGTCACGCGAAGAGCAGATCGAGGCGAAGCACACGAGCAGTTTACCCAGCTTCGGAGCTCTCCGGAGAGATAATACTCCTACTACTGCTTGTCTGATTGTATTGTGTTCTTGCTCTGAAGAGCTAAGTGTTTTCTGGCTTCGAGATGATCTGAACCTCTCGAACTAGTCGAATCAGTCCCTAACCTCTCGAACGCCTTCTACGTTGCGCATGGGCCTCCTTTTATATGCACAAGGGGTCACCGACAGGTGGCAACGCAGAGAAGGGTAAAAATGTAAAAAGAGAGGTGGTTGGTACAGCTGTTTGTACAGTGCTTTCTACCTAACCCTGATGGCAGGGGACAAGGGCATTAAATGCCCGTCTGTGTCGCCCTAACAGTGTAGAAAAGGACCGTCAGGGGCGCCACCGTCCGCCACGATGGCGATCTTGTCAGCATCGCATGCCACCGCTTACCGCTGGCTGCACAGCCTTCCGCCACGCGTGCCTGGAAAGGCCCCCAGGACGACACGTTGGTGGATGCACTGGAGCGTGGGCACTGGGTGGCCACTTGCCGCGGCAAGCGTCTTGCCACGGTCGTGGTCTTGTCGCGCCCGGAAGCTTGTCGCTCGCCAAGCCTTGCCGGGACGCGTGGCGCGTCGCGGCAAGTTCCTTGAGATGCCTCGGTTGGCCTTCCCGGAAAGCTCCTCTTGCCGGGGCCTTGTCCTCTTGACTTGAATACTTTGCTCTCGAATGGCTCCAAAGGAGCCACGGAGTACCTTGGCGGTCACCCGGCAAGCCCTTGCCGCGGGGCGCTGCGACTGCCCGTGCACAAGTTCGGGGTACTAGGGTACCCCTATTCTAGTACACCGACAACTTATGCCGCTTCGAGCGAGGAACCGGACTTATCTGGCCTAGGCGTGGATAGCGCCCCAAACTCGGTCTTCCGAATACTAGGGGCTTCGCCGAAATTTAAAATTATAGAATTCTATGGCTAAGTGAGAGTGATAAAGCATTATAAGTCCGACGGCCTGGTTCGTTGTGCTGAACGCCTCCCTAGATGGACCCAAGAATGGGAACAAGAGTGCTCAGGTTTATCCCGAACACCCCAGCACTCGTGGCATGGGGGTCGACGCCGACGACTTGCATCTCTCACATTTGATAAACGGCTGCACAGAAGGTAATATTTTAAATTAACAAGCGTTGCTTAACGCATATGAACAAAGCTTCAGCGTACAGGATAACAAATGCGAGTCTACTCAAAAATTACATCTTTGGAGCACTCATCCGCTATATGGCGGGCACCCTTCAGAACGCCATTATAATACATCTCAGGCATACGATACTCCTTGCCCAGTGGTGGCGCGTCCGTCAGCAGCTTCTCCGCGTCTAGCTTGCCCCAGTGCACCTTAGCACGGGCAAGGGCCCGACGGGCATCTTTAATACAAACGGAGCGCTTGACGACCTCAATCCATGGACACGTGTCCACCAGCCGCCGCACCAGACGGAAGTAGCTCCCACGCATGCCTTCTCCAGGCCACAGCCGAGTGATGAGGCCCTTCATGGCCTGTTCGGCCACCTTGTGGAGCTCGACCAGCTGCTTCAGCTAGTCGCTCAGGGGCACCGGATGTTCGGCCTCAGCATACTGAGACCAGAACACCTTCTCCGTCGAGCTCCCCTCTTTGGCTCGGTAGTATGCGGCGGCATCAGACACACTACGGGGCAGATCGGCGAACGCTCCTGGAGAATTCCGGATTCGGGTAAGTAGCAGATAATTAACTTTTATATTTTTGCTTTGCATAAAGAATGCCTTACCCGCCGCTATCTTCTTCATCGCCTCGATCTCCTGAAGGGCCTTCTGGGCTTCGGCCTTAGCGGTCTTGGCACTCTCAAGAGGCAAGGCAAGCTCGGACTCTCGAGTCTTCGAGTCACGCTCCAAACCCTCGTGTTTTTTCACGAGAGCCTGGAGCTCTTGCCGCACCTCCGCCAACCGCGCCTCCTTCTTCTCTCGCTCGGTGCGCTTCAAGGCCGCACTCCTTTCGGCCTTGGAGACCGCCTCTTTTAGGGTCGCCACCTCGGTCGTGGCTCCTGCAACATTAACGTTGGTCCTATTATTATTTTTCAACCAAGTATTTCTATATACTTTTACAGGAGGTACTATGTACCCTCTTTATCCTCGAGCTGCTTCTTGGCACGGCCGAGCTCGCTCTCGGACCGCTCGAGGCTTTCCTTCAATGCATTGACCTCCGCAGTTAGTGCGGCAGAGGTCAGCAGCGCAGCCTGCATTCCCATATTGACATATTTCTATTAGACTCCATCATATATCTTTTTAGATCCGCAGCAGCTCGGTTTTCTTTCCGAACACCGAACTGAGCATCAGGGGCTACTGTCTATGCGGTAATATTTTTATATATATGTTTTTGAACACATACCTCAAAGCCCGTTAACAGGCTTGTACATGCTTCCGTCAGCCCGCTTTTGGCGGACTGAACCTTCTGAATCACCGCGCTCATAACAGTGCGGTGTTCCTCGTCGATGGAGGCGCCGTTAGCGCCTCCAGCAAATTATCTGGCGCCTCCGGATGGACTGAAGTCGCCGGCGTCGCAGGCTTGCCCTTCTTATGAAGGCGCCGCCTGTCGGACTCTGGAACCGCTGATGGTTCCGGAGCAGTGTCCGGCCCGGGGCCGGACTTAGATCCCTCCGGGGCTTTACCCCCTTTGGGCCCGGATTCTAGAAGGTCGCCTTGTGGCGCCTCCAGGACCACCTCCTCCTGGTTTTGTCCCCTACGGGACTCCACCTCAGCGTCGTCTGTAGGGAGAGGGGAGGAGGCCATTGGAAGTGAAGCGCTATTCACGTCCGACGAATTCAGAGAACCGCTCGACGAATCGCCAAGCTGTGCTCTGGGCGGACTGCATGATTAGATTCGGCGTTAGAAGCTATCGAATAATAAAGGAGTGCAATAAGTCATTCGGGTAGCCGGACACTTACGATTTTGCCAGGGGCTTGACCCTGGATGACCATTCCCCCCCCCCCTCACTGTCCTCGGCGTCGGGGGCCTAGTCCGGCGGAAGGGTCTTCCCCTTCTTGGACACTCCGGCTTCCCCAGTTGGGGCGTCCTTTCTTTTCTTTCCTCCCCCCGTTGGAGGGGGGGAGGCATCTTCTTCTTCTTCCTCCTCTTTGTCTTCGGAGGCGGAGGGTGCATTGGGGTCGTCGAGCAAATCCGACGACACCGTGGGCCGGGAACTCTTTCGGGTCCCCGTGGCCTTCTCCTTGGCCTTCTTCTCCGACACCACGTGAGGTGCCGAAACCAGTAGCTTCGCTAAGTGTGCGTCTACTGGGCCTTCGGGCAAAGGGGCCGGGCAGTCAAACTGTCCGGATGTCCTCTTCCAGTCCTGTCAAAGGAACGGGAGTTTAGATCCCACATAAAGTCACACTATGAAATTCGGGTATCCCATAAGGGACTAAATGTAAGCTTACTTCGGAGGCTTGACGTTTGGCGCAGAATCCATGATCCTCGGTGACGGGAGGGGAGACCTCGGAACTCTTGAAAAGCACCTTCCATGCGTCCTCGTGCTTCGTTTCGAAGAGCCGGGATAGAGTCTGGTGCTGGGCCGGGTCAAACTCCCACAAATTGAAGTCCCGTCATTGACACGGGAGGATCCGGTGGAAGAGCATGACCTAGACCATGTTGACAAGCTTGACCTTCTTGGTCACCAGGTCTCGGACGCAGGTTTGGAGTCCGGTCACCTCTTCCAGATTGCCCCACGACAGGCCCATCTCTTTCCAAGATGTGAGCCGGGTGGGGATGCCGGATCAAAATTCGGGGGCCGCTGCCCACTTAGGGTCACGCGGCTCGGTGATATAAAACCACCCCGATTGCCACCCTTTGACGATTTCCACGAAGGCACCCTCGAGACAGGTGACATTGGCTATCTTGCCCACCATGGCGCCTCCTCATTCCGCCTGTCGGCCTTTCACAACCTTCGGCTTGACGCTGGAGATCTTCAGCCATAGGCCAAAGTGAGGCTGGATGCGGAAGAAGGCCTCGCACACGATGATAAATGCCGAGATATTGAGGATGAAGTTCGGGGCCAGATCGTGGAAGTCCAGGCCATAGTAGAACATGAGCCCCCAGACGAACGGGTGGAGAGGAAAACCCAGTCTGCGGAGGAAATGGGGAAGAAAAACAACCCTCTCATGGGGCCTGGGGGTGGGGATGAGTTGCCCCACATCTGGAAGCCGGTGCGCGATGTCATTAGACAAGTATCCGGCCTTCCTCAGTTTTTTGATTTGCCCCTCCGTGACGGAGGAGGCCATCCATCTACCTCCCGCTCCGGACATGGTTGGAGAAGGTTGAGGTGGGAAGTGCGGGCTTGGGCGCTGGAGCTCGAGCGCGCAGGGACGGATAAGCGGAGGAGGAAGAAGGCGTGAATGGAAAGGGCGGATTCTTATCCCCTTATATGGGCGGCCAAAACTACGAGCCCCCCACCGGCCTAATAAAACTCGCTTATCTCCCAAGCACCGCGATTAATGACGTGGTTGGGTTACCCACACCCATATTGATGAGAATCCCGGAATAAGGGGACACGATCTCTGCTTTGACAAGACGTGCCAAGGAAACCGCCTCGCTAAACACGCTGAGGTGGAACAATAAAATGAATAAAAGCCTGGCCATGGCATGATGTCATGCCGCGGAATACGTCAGCAGATCCGATTAACGCAAATATTATTCGCTGTACGGTGGAATGTGGAACTTATTTTTCAGAGTCGGACACTACCCTACTGTTCAACATCTTCTATGAAGTATTCGGAGGAGGAACTCGTCGTCATTGAAGCCTGGTTCAGGGGCTACTGAGGGAGTCCTGGATTAGGGGGTGTCCGGATGGCCGGACTAAGACCTTTGGCCGGACTCCCGGACTATGAAGATACAAGATTGAGGACTCCGTCCCGTGTCCGGATGGGACTTTCCTTGGCGTGGAAGGCAAGCTTAGCGACACAATATGAAGATCTCCTCCCATTGTAACCGACTCTGTGTAACCCTAGCCCTCTCCGGTGTCTATATAAACCGGAGAGTTTTAGTCCATAGGAAGAACAACAATCATACCATAGGCTAGCTTCTAGGGTTTGGCCACTCTGATCTCGTGGTAGATCTACTCTTGTACTACCCATATCATCAATATTAATCAGGCAGGAGTAGGGTTTTACCTCCATCGAGAGGGCCCGAACCTGGGTAAAAACATCGTGTCCCTTGTCTCCTGTTACCATCCACCTACACGCACAGTTCGGGACCCCCTACCCGAGATCATGGTGACCCACGTAGACGCAAGATCATGGTGATGCATAGCAATGAAAGGGGAGAGTGTGTCCATGTACCCTCATAGACCGAAAGCGGAAGTGTTTAGCACAACGCGGTTGATGTAGTCGTACGTCTTCACGATCCGACCGATCAAGTACCGAACGCACGGCACCTCCGAGTTCAGCACATGTTCAGCTCGATGATGTCCCTCGAACTCCGATCCAACCAATCTTTGAGGGAGAGTTCCGTCAGCACGACGGCGTGGTGACGATGATGATGTTCTACCGACGCAGAGCTTCGCCTAAGCACCACTACGATATTATCGAGGTGGATTATCGTGGAGGGGGGCACCGCACAGGGCTAAGAGACCCAAGGGATCAATTGTTGTGTCTTGGGGTGCCCCCCTGCCCCCGTATATAAAGGAGCAAGGGGGGAGGCGGCTGGCCAAGGAGGAGGGCGCGCCAAGGGGGGAGTCCTACTCCCACCGGGAGTAGGACTCCTCCTTTCCTTGTTGAAGTAGGAGAGAAGGAAAGAGGAGGAGAGGGAGAAGGAAAAGGGGGCTGCACCCCTTGTCCAATTCGGACCAGAGGGGGGCGCAAGCCTCCTTCCTTTTGGCCTCTCTCCTCCATTCCAGTATGGCCCAATAAGGCCCATATACTCCCCGGCGAATTCCCGTAACTCTCCGGTACTTCAAAAAATACCCGAATCACTCGGAACCTTTCCGAATTCCGAATATAGTCATCCAATATTTTGATCTTTACGTCTCGACCATTTCAAGACTCCTCGTCATGTCCCCGATCTCATCCGGTACTCTGAAATACCTTCGGTACATCAAAACACATAAACTCATAATATAAACGTCATCGAACTTTAAGCGTGCAGACCCTACGGGTTCGAGAACTATGTAGACATGACCAAGACACGTCTCTGGTCAATAACCAATAGCGGAACCTCGATGCTCATGTTGGCTCCCACATATTCTACAAAGATCTTTATCGGTCAAACCGCATAACAACATATGTTGTTTCCTTTGTCATCGGTATGTTACTTGCCTGAGATTTGATTGTCGGTATCTCAATACCTAGTTCAATCTCGTTACCGGCAAGTCTCTTTACTCGTTCCGTAATACATCATCCTACAACTAACTCATTAGTTGCAATGCTTGCAAGGCTTATATTGATGCGCATTACCGAGTGGGCCCAAAGATACCTCTCCGACAATCGGAGTGACAAATCCTAATCTCGAAATACGCCAACCCAACAAGTACCTTCGGAGACACCTATAGAGCACCTTTATAATCACCCCGTTACATTGTGATGTTTGGTAGCACACAAAGTGTTCCTCCGGTAAACGGGAGTTGCATAATCTCATAGTCATAGGAACATGTATAAGTCATGAAGAAAGCAATAGCAACATACTAAACGATCAACTGCTAAGCTAACGGAATGGGTAAAGTCAATCGCATCATTCTCCTAATGATGTTATCCCATTAATCAAATGACAACTCTTTGTCAATGGCTAGGAAATATAATCATCTTTGATCAACGAGCTAGTCAAGTAGAGGCACACTAGTGACACTATGTTTGTCTATGTATTCACACATGTATTATGTTTCCAGTTAATACAATTCTAGCATGAATAATAAACATTTATCATGATATAAGGAAATAAATAAAAACTTTATTATTGCTTCTAGGGCATATTTCCTTCTAGGGCATATAAATAAAAACTTTGAGTCAATAATCTAATTTACATCACCATGTGATTTAACACCAATAGTTCACATCACCATGTGATTAACACCCATAGTTCACATCTCATGTGACCAACACCCAAAGGGTTTACTAGAGTTAATAATCTAGTTCACATTGCTATGTGATTAACACCCAAAGAGTACTAAGGTGTGATCATATTTTGCTTGTGAGAGAAGTTTAGTCAATGGATCTGCCACATTCAGATCCGTATGTATTTTGCAAATTTCTATGTCAACAATGCTCTTGCATGGAGCTACTCTAGCTAATTGCCCCCACTTTCAATATGTATCCAGATTGAGATTAGAGTCATCTGGATCAGTGTCAAAACTTCCATCGACGTAACCCTTTACGATGAACCTTTTTGTCACCTCCATAATTGAGAAACATATCCTTATTCCACTAAGGATAATTTTGACCGCTGTCCAGTGATCTACTCCTAGATCAAAATTGTACTCCTTGCCAAATTCAGAGCAAGGTATACAATAGGTCTGGTACATAGCATAGCATACTTTATAGAACCTATGACTATGGCATAGGGAATGACTTTCATTCTCTTTCTATTTTCTGCCGTGGTCGGGCTTTGAGTCTTACTCAACTTCACACCTTGCAACACAGGCAAGAACTCCTTCTTTGACTGTTCCATTTTGAACTACTTCAAAATCTTGTCAAGGTATGTACTCATTGAAAATCTTATCAAGCGTCTTGATCTATCTCAATAGATCTTGATTCTCAATATGTAAGTAGCTTTACTAAGGTCTTTCCTTATGCTATCGAGAAAAACTTTTATTGAAGTATCCTTTTATGCTATCGAGAAATTCTGTATCATTTCCAATCAACAATATGTCATCAACATATAGTATTAGAAATGCTACAGAGCTCCCACTCACTTTCTTGTAAATATAGGCTTCTCCAAAAGTCTGTATAAAACCATATGCTTTGATCACACTATCAAAACATTATTACAACTCCGAGAAGCTTGCACTAGTCCATGGATGGATCACTGGAGCTTGCACACTTTGTTAGCACCTTTAGGATTGACAAAACCTTCTGGTTGCATCATATAGAACTTCTTCTTTAATAAATCCATTAAGGAATGCAGTTTTGACATTCATTTGCCAAATTTCATAAAATGTGGCAATTGCTAACATGATTTGGACAGACTTAAGCATTGATACGACTAACAAAATCTCATCGTATTCAACACCTTGAACTTGTCGAAAAACTTTTTGTGACAAGTCAAGCTTTGTAGATAGTAACACTACTATTAGCGTCTATCTTCCTCTTGAAGATACATTTATACAATATGGCTTGCCGATCATCGGGCAACTCCACCAAAGTCCACACTTTGTTCTCATACATGGATCCCATCTCAGATTTCATGGACTCAAGCCATTTTGCGGAATCTAGGCTCATCATCACTTCCTCATAGTTCGTAGGTTCATCATGGTCTAGTAACATGACCTCCAGAATTGGATTATCATACCACTCTGGTGCGGATCTTACTCTGGTTGACCTATGAGGTTCGGTAGTAACTTGATCTGAAGCTTCATGATCATCATCATTAGCTTCCTCACTAGTTGGTGTAGGAATCACTAGAACTGATTTCTGTGATGAACTACTTTCCAATTTGGGAGAAGGTACAATTACCTTATCAAGCTCTACTTTCCTCCCACTCACTTCTGTCGAGAGAATCTCATTCTGTAGAAAGGATCCATCTTAGCAACGAATATCTTGCTTTTGGATCTGCGATAGAAGGTGTACCCAATAGTTTCCTTTGGGTATTCTATGAAGACGCATTTCTCCGATTTGGGTTCGAGCTTATCAGGTTGAAACGTTTTCACATAAGCATCGAAGTCCCAAACTTTAAGAAACGACAACTTTGGTTTCTTGCCAAACCACAGTTCATGAGGCGTCATCTCAACGGATTTTGATGGTGCCCTATTTAAATTGAATGCAGCTGTCTCTAATGCATAATCCCAAAACGATAGTGGTAAATCGGTAAGATACATCATAGATTGCACCATATCCAATAAAGTGTGGTTACGACGTTCGGACACACCATTACGCTGTGGTGTTCCATGTGGCGTGAGCTATGAAACTATTCCACATTGTTTTTAAATGAAGGCCAAACTCGTAACTCAAATATTCTCCTCTACGATCAGATTGTAGAAACTTTATTTTCTTGTTATGATGATTCTCCACTTCACTCTGAAATTCTTTGAACTTTTCAAATGTTTCAGACTTGTGCTTCGTTAAGTAGATATACTCATATCTGCTCAAATCATCTGTGAAGGTCAGAAAATAACGATACTTGCCACGAGCATCAACACTCATTGGATCGCATACATCAGTATGTATTATTTCCAATAAGTCACTAGCTCGTTCTATTGTTCCGGAGAACGGATTTTTAGTCATCTTGCCCATAAGGCACGGTTCACAAGCATCAAATGATTCATAATCAAGTGATTCCAAAATTCCATCTTTATGGAGTTTCTTCATGCGCTTTACACCGATATGACCCAAATGGCAGTGCCACAAAAAAGTTGCACTATCATTATCAACTTTCCATCTTTTGGGATCAATATTATGAATATGTGTATTACTATGATCGAGATCAAACAAACTATTTTCATTGGGTGTATGACCATCGAAGGCTTTATTCATGTAAACAGAACAACAATTATTCTCTGACTTTAAATGAATAACCGTATTGCAATAAACATGATTAAATCATATTCATGCTCAATGCAAACGCCAAATAACATTTATTTAGATTTAACACTAATCCCGAAAGTATAGGGAGTGTGCAATGATGATCATATCAATCTTGGAACCACTTCCAATACACATCATCACTTCACCCTCAACTAGTCTCTGTTTATCCTGTAACTCCTGTTTTGAGTTACTAATTTTTAGCAACCGAACAAGTATCAAATACTCAGGGGCTACTATAAACACTAGTAAGGTACACATCAATAACCTGTATATCAAATATACCCTTGATCACTTTGCCATCCTTCCTATCCACCAAATATTCAGGGCATTTCCGCTTCCAGTGACCATTTCCTTTGTAGTGTAAGCACTCAGTTTTAGGCTTTGGTCCAGCTTTGGGCTTCTTCGCGGGAGTGACAACTTGCTTTTCATTCTACTTGAAGTTCCCTTTCTTTCCCTTTGCCCTTTTCTTGAAACTAGTGGTTTTGTCAATCATCAACACTTGATGCCCTTTCTTGATTTCTACCTTCGTCGATTTCAACATCACGAAGAGCTCGGGAATCGTTTTCGTCATCCCTTGCATACTATAGTTCAACACGAAGTTCTAGCAACTTGGTGATGGTGACTAGAGAACTCTGTCAATCACTATCTTATCTGGAAGATTAACTCCCACTTGATTCAAGCGATTGTAGTACCCAGACAATCTGAGCACATGCTTACTGCTTGAGCTATTGTCCTCCATCTTTTAGCTATAGAACTTGTTGGAGACTTCATATCTCTCAGCTCGGGTATTTTCTTGAAATATTAACTTCAACTCCTGGAACATCTCATATGGTCCATGATGTTCAAAAACGTCTTTGAAGTCCCGATTCTAAGCCGTTAAGCATGGTGCACTAAACTATCAAGTAGTCATCATATTGAGCTAGTCAAACTTTCATAACATCTGCATCTGCTCCTGCAATAGGTCTGTCACCTAGCGGTGCATCAAGGACATAATTCTTCTATGCAGCAATGAGGACAATCCTCAGATCACCGATCCAATCCGCATCATTGCTACTAACATATTTCAACACAGATTTCTCTAGGAACATATGAAAATGAACATATGAAAGCAACAACACGAGCTATTGATCTACAACATAATTTGCAAAAATACTACCATGACTAAGTTCATGATAAATTTAAGTTAAATTAATCATATTACTTAAGAACTCCCACTTAGATAGACATCCCTCTAATCATCTAAGTGATCACATGATCCAAATCAACTAAACCATAACCGATCATCACGTGAAATGGAGTAGTTTTCAATGGTGAACACCACTATGTTGATCATATCTACTATACGATTCACGCTCGACAAGTTTAACCTGAGTATTCTGCGTGTGCAAAATTGGCTTGCACCCGTTGTAGATTGACGTAGAGCTTATCACACCCGATCATCATGTGGTGTCTAGGCACGATGAACTTTGGCAACGGTGCATACTCAGGGAGAACACTTTTATCTTGAAATTTAGTGAGAGATCATCTTATAATGCTACCGTGAATCAAAGCAAGATAAGATGCATAAAAGATAAACATCACATGCAATCAATATAAGTGATATGATATGGCCATCATCATCTTGTGCTTGTGATCTCCATCTCCGAAGCACCGTTATGATCACCATTGTCACCAGCGCGACACCTTGATCTCCATCGTAGCATCGTTGTCGTCTCGCCAACTATTGCTTCTACAACTATCACTACCGCTTAGTGATAAAGTAAAGCAATTACAGGGTGATTGCATTGCATACAATAAAGCAACAACCATATGGCTCCTGCCAGTTGCTGATAACTCGGTTACAAAACATGATCATCTCATACAATAAAATATAGCATCACGTCTTGACCATATCACATCACAACATGCCCTGCAAAAACAAGTTAGACGTCCTCTACTTTGTTGTTACAAGTTTTACGTGGCTGCTACGGGCTTAGCAAGAACCGTTCTTACCTACGCATCAAAACCACAATGATAGTTCGTCAAGTTAATGATGTTTTAACCTTCTCAAGGACCGGGCATAGCCACACTCGGTTCAACTAAAGTTGGAGAAACTGACACCCGCCAGCCACCTGTGTGCAAAGCACGTCGGTAGAACCAGTCTCGCGTAAGCGTACGCGTAATGTCGGTATGGGCCGCTTCATCCAATAATACCGCCGAACCAAAGTATGACATGCTGGTAAGTAGTAAGACTTGTATCGCCCAGAACTCACTTGTGTTCTACTCGTGCATATAACATCAACGCATAAAACTTGGCTCGGATGCCACTGTTGGTGTTGGGGATATAACTACTGAGTGTAAACCGCCCAGGAGGGGTCTGTTCACCCTCTACTGCATTGAAGCCCATGAAGACCCAGAAGATGGCACTTTACTAATGAATCTTAGAGGCCCGGAGCCCAAAGGCGGAATAGGGCCCATAGTGATAAACCAACATAGTCTGTAACTTGTATTGTAAGATAAGGAAAGGAGAGACCGAGTCGGACGCTGTTACATGCCGACCTCGGGATTGTGTAAACCGGCCGGGCACCAACCCGTGTATATAAGGGGACGACCCGGCGGTGGTTCAGGGACAAGAAACAACAACTCGAGAGCCAGGCATAGCGTGTTTAGCTCCCTGGTTATCGAGACCCCAATAATCCCATCACAACTAGACGTAGGCCTTTACCTACATCGAAGGGGCCGAACTAGTATAAAATCCCTTGTGTCCTCTGTCCGGTTTAACCCCTTTAAGTTAACCCTCGCGATGGCTCCATGACTAAGTCCTTTCACGAGGACATCTGACGTGATATTTCCATGACAGTTGGCACCCACCGTGGGGCTATCGCACAATGGTTTCGAGCTCTTGAAGGGCAACTTTGAAGGACTCAAAGGGTACGCAGTTGGCCGGATGACCAAGAGTCGTCGCGGCAAGCTCTACATCGACGATGCAGGATGGGGCCCCGAGGTCGGCTCGATTGAGTACGGGTATCGGGTCCTCTTTGGCAGAATTCACGTTTTCATTGGCAAGATCGGCGAACCGGGCCCTGAGCCGGACATCTGCACCGACCTCGTCGAGACGGCTCATTGTGCAAGCCCCGCTCGGATTCAGCCCTCCGTGAAGCGTGCGTTCGTGGGATGGGTCCACGGGGTCGGATCTGAACCAGAGTCTAAAGGTGAGACGGTCGCTTGCTCCGACGGGGAGTCATCCGCTGGTGAAACCGAATCCGTGTACCAAGTTCAGGATGGTGTGTTTGAAGGGTATTCCAATGGCACCAGTATTCCGGAATTTCTTGAACCGCCGAACCATGTCGGGATCTTCATGGCCGGAACACAGCCAACCTTGCAAAACTCTACTGCAGCGGTGTCCGGACCGGTAGCAGGGGCAGGAGGCGCCACACGTCGGCCGGCTCAAGTTCTCTCCGGTTTGATGGACGCCTGGGCGACCTTGTTGACCACGGCAGTTACTCCGGCAATGCAGGATCAGCACAATGCGGACATTGCAAGGCTAAAGGATCAAATAACACAAGCCAAGGAGGACTTAGCGGCTGAGGAAACCAAGATGGCTGAGGAACGGGCCGCTTTAGATGCCCAGGCGCAGAGGATTCAAGCCGAGAATTATCGGCTTTTGATGGATCAAAATGCTTTGAACAAAGTATTCAGGAGGAGACATCGATCTCACTTACCGGTGGATTACAATGCGATGAACCTCTTTGGTACGCCAGGAGCAGGGACTAGCAATCCTGCAGCCGTAAACCGGACTATTGTGCCAAGGACCGAAGCGCCGGATCAACCTCAGGTGATGGGTCCACCTCGACGCACGGACAACCCGCCGCGGTATACCACACCCCCGCCGGGTCACTTCTCTACCCCTTTGGACAATATGATAGCAGCAGCATCCCGGCTGGCAGCTATTCCGATAGAGGGTGAATCGCTAGCGGCGGTCGAGACACGGCGGGCCAGGGATCTTCTTCAAACGGCTATGACCCAACAGCAAGCTTACTCGTAGAGCCGAGACAGGGTTCACTCAACTCCACGTCCAAGCAAAAGCTATAGCAGGCATATATAGGAACCGGAGGTATGCAGCAGTGCGCGTCGCCGTATGGTCCCTCAAGGACCCAATCCGGCACGTGGTGAGGTGAACGCTCAGGACGTGGTGGATAATGGCAGAGCACGAAGGGAGGCCGCTTTAGCAGCACAACATACGGGTCGTTATCAACCCGCTCCGGTTCAGCCCGCAGCGTCAGTAGACCGAGGCACCGGGCTGGCTTTCAGTTCTTGGGAAGTGCCATGTCTCATTCTGGCTCTCCGTAATGTGCGACTGCCCAAGGACTTCAAGGGCCCATGTAAGGTACCTAATTATACCGCTGATCAGCCACCCGAGGCATGGGTGGAAAGTTATGAGATGGCTATGGAGATGCTGGACGTGGATGAAGCGGCTTGTGCAAAGTACTTCACGATGATGTTGGACGGAACAACCTGTACATGGTTGAAGAACTTACCAGCTAACTCCATCGAGTCATGGGACTAGTTGAAGGCCCGGTTTATAGCAAATTTCAAGGACACATGTAAACAGCCTATGTCCATTGTGGATCTGGATGCCTGTGTTCAAGGGGAGAATGAGTCAACAACTCATTGGGTGCGCTGGGTTTCGGAGGTTTTGCATTCATCAGACTGGATTAACGCCGGCCAAGCAATCATCACTCTGGAACGTAATTGCTGGTTTAAGTCGCTGAAGATGAAGTTGGGACGGCTCAAGCGCCACTGCAATGATATGGGCACCCTTATGGCCGCCTTGGTCAAGTATGTCGATTCTGATAATACCAAGGATCCCGATTCTGATGAGGAGAACCCGGAGAAGGGAAAGAAGAACGGCGATGCAAAGGGACAACAACACAACCAAGGAGGCCATGGGAATAATGGTAAGAGTAAAGAGGATTCAGATTTTGTGGCTAACGCTAATGTGCAGCATCGTAAGGGTAAACCGCCCCAGCGTGGTGGCGGAATGAATCTGGAGCATTTATTAAACTAGCCCTGCCCAAAGCATGGGACCAAGGAGGTTCCAGCAACGCCTCTTTGGAAGGATTGTCACATTATGAGGAGTTCAAAAACTCTGATCTTTTCCGGTATGATCAGGGTCCATCTGGTGGTTCAGGTCCAGGTTTTCATAATGGCGGCGGTTCAATCTCTGGATTTCAGAATAATCAGGGCAACCAGAACAACCAAGGTGGTAATAGCCAACAGAATAATCAAGGAAATCAGCAGCAGGCGGGTTATCAGAGTCACCCAAAGCAGTTGAATTGTGGGCAGTATCATGTATTCACTACTAGTTTGTGCAAGCGTGATCAGAAGCTTCACAAGAGGGCAGTTAATGCTGTTGAACCAGCAGTACCACGCTACTTGCGGTGGTCCGAGCAACCCATTGTGTGGAGCAGAGAGGATCATCCGCCCCGGGTTAACAATCCGGGTCACCTGGCCTTAGTGGTGGCACCTCAGGTGGGAGGTTACAAGTTCACCAAGGTGCTGATGGATGGAGGGAGCAGTATCAACATTTTGTATTATGAGACCTTCCGTTGCATGGGGTTGACAGACAAGAGTCTTAAACCGTCAAACACTGTTTTCCATGGTGTGGTACCTGGTAAATTGGCATATCCCGTTGGCAAGATTGCTTTGGAGGTTGTGTTTGGTGATGAGCATGACTCCCGGTCTGAAACATTGACCTTTGAAGTGGTGAGGATCCAGAGCCCGTATCACGCACTGTTTGGACGGCCGGCTTACGCAAAGTTCATGGCAAGGCCATGTTATATTTATTTGTAGCTTAAGATGCCGGGTCAAAAGGGGACTATCACAGTTCACGGAAGTCGTAAGATCGCTTTGGATTGCGAGGAAGGTGATGCGGCCTATGCTGAGTCGGTTTGTGCTACATAGGAGTTGAAACATTACAGGGACAATGTTGATCCGGTAGACATGACCCCTCTGAAGAAACCCACCACTGAGCATGACCCAACCCTGCATTTCAGACCGGCTGATGAGAATAAACTTGTTGACTTTGTTCCTGGCGATTCATCTAAACAGTTTAGCATCAGCACAAATGTGGATCTGAAATAGGAAAGCACGCTCATCGAGTTCATCCATGAGAACCGGGACATTTTTGCATGGAAGCCTTCTGACGTGCCAGGTGTACCGAGGGAACTCGCTGAGCACACTCTCAATATTGATCCCAAGTTTAAACCGGTCAAGCAGTTTCTTCGCCGCTTTAATGAGGAGAGACACAATTCAATTGGTGAGGAGGTAGCCTCGCTGTTGGCTGCTGGGTTTATCATTGAAGTGTTTCACCCTGAGTGGTTGGCTAATCCGGTGCTTTTTCTTAAGAAAAACGGCACTTGGGGCATGTGTGTGGACTACAGAGATTTGAACAAAGCTTGTCCGGCCGATCCTTTTGCTCTCCCGCGTATTGATCAGATCATTGATGCGATGGCGGGTTGTGAACGTTTGAGTTTCTTGGATGCTTATTCAGGTTATCATCAGATCAAAATGGTAGTTAAGGACCAGGAGAAGACCGCCTTCATCACTACCTTTGGAGCCTTCTGCTATGTTTCTATGCCCTTTGGGCTCAAGAGTGCCCAGGCAACTTATCAGCGTTGTGTGCAAAACTATCTTCATATTCAGATTGGGCGCAATGTTCATGCCTATGTTGATGACATTGTGGTAAAGTCCAGAAAGAAGGAGACATTGATAGATGATCTCAAGGAGATCTTTGACAATCTACGTGTTTACAAGATGATGCTCAATCCGGAAAAGTGTGTTTTTGGTGTCCCGGCAGGCAAGCTTCTAGGTTTTTAGGTGTCCAACAGGGGCATTGAGGCTAATCCGGAGAAGATCAAAGCGATTACATCCTTGGCTAAACCGGCGTGAATCAATGATGTTTAGCGTCTGGCAGGTCAAATTGCATCCCTAAGCCGGTTTATCAGCCGTTTGGGAGAGAAGGCGATCCCTCTATATCAGATGTTGAAGAAAACAGACACCTTTGTCTGGAGTGATGCAACTAATGCGGCGTTTGAAGACTTGAAGCGGCAGTTGGCTGAACCGCCGGTCCTTGCTGCTCCGGTTCACAAAGAGCCCTTGTTATTGTATGTGGCTGCTAATGCCCATGCTGTCAGTGTAGCAATTGTGGTGGAGTGCAAGGAAGCTGGTAAGGAATATCTAGTTCAACGGCCGGTTTACTATATCAGTGAGGTGCTCATTGAGTCAAAGCAGCGATATCCGCATTGGCAGAAGTTGGTATATGGAGTTTTTATGGCAAGTCGAAAGCTTAAACAATACTTTCAAGGCCATCCCATTACAGTGGTCAGTTCCGCTCCCTTGGGTGATATAGTTCAGAACAGGGAGGGAACTGGCCGGGTTGCAAAGTGGGCAATTGAGCTTGGTCCCCATGGGTTGAAGTATATGCCTCAGGCAGCCATCAAATCTCAAGCACTTGTTGACTTCATCAATGATTGGACCAAGTTACAAGCACCAGAGGACAAACCGGATAATACATACTAGACTATTCGCTTTGATGGATCCAGGCAACTGGAAGGCTCGGGGGCTGGAGTTGTCCTTACTTCCCCTCAGGTGATAAAATTTGTTATGTTCTCTGTTTAATGTTCCCCTGTAGTAACAATGTAGCTGAGTATGAGGCTTTACTCCACGGGCTCCGCGTGGCCAAGGAGATGAATTTAAGCCAGGTACGATGCTTTGGAGACTCTGATCTGGTGGCCCAGCAAGTTTCTGGCACTTGGGATTCTAAGGACCCACTCATGGCGGCTTACAGACGCGAGCTGGATATTGTGGCGGGTCACTTCAAAGGGTATCGGGTTGAGCATATTGATCGGCGTAAAAACAAAGCAGCAGACGCTTTGAGCTGGCTAGGATCTTAGCGTAAACCGGTACCTCCCAACACCTTTTTAGACATTTTGCATAACCCGTCTGTTAAGTTGCCTATAGAGGAGGATTTCGCTGTTCCTGATCCAGAGGCCCAGTTGGTGGCCGCTTTACATGTTGTGCCGGATTGGACGGTTCCATATCTGGCTTATATGAACCGGGGTGAGTTACCAGAAGATGAAGTTCTGGCCCGACAGATAATCCGGTGATCCAAGTCCATGGTTATTCACAATGGCGAGTTACACAGCTGCAGCGTTTCAGGCGTATTTCAGCGTTGTGTTTCTCCGGAAGAAGGCCAAGAGATCCTACGGGAAATTCATGAAGGGGATTGTGGTCACCACGCCGGTTCAAAGTCCCTGGTTGCTAAAGCTTTTGATCATGGGTTCTACTGGTTGACAGCTCATGCTGATGCGGGGATTCGGTAAAGTGGTGTGACGCTTGTCAGAAGTTTTCACGCCGGGCTCATGTTCCGGCTCAAGAATTATGGATGATACCTATCACTTGGCCGTTTGCCACTTGGGGGCTTGATATGGTAGGACCCTTTAAGCGCTCCAAGGATAAGAAGACCCACCTGCTGGTGGCGGTTGACAAATTCACTAAACGGGTTGAAGCGGAGCCTGTCAGCAAGTGTGATGCAGCTACAGTGGTTCAATTTCTCCAAAAGATTATCTTTTGTTTTGGTTTTCCACACAACATCATCACGGATAATGGCACAAACCTTTCTAAAGGTGAGATGGAGGATTTCTGTCAGCGAGAGCACATCCGGCTTGACTTAGCATTTGTGACGCACCCCCAGACCAATGGTCAAGCGGAGAGAGCCAATCAAGAAATCTTGAAGGGTATCAAACCCCGGCTCATGGTTCCTTTAAAGCGAACGTCGGGTTGTTGGGCGGAGGAATTTCCTTCTGTGTTATGGAGCATCAACACCACCCCCAATAGATCAACGGGTTACAAACCTTTCTTCATGGTATACAGGGCAGAAGCGGTCCTCCCAAGTGATATTCGTCATGATTCGCCACGGGTTGCCAATTATGTTGAAGCGGACAATGAGCCAGAACGCCAGGAGGCATTGGATCTGTTAGATGAAAAATGGGATATGGCTTTAGCTCGTTCGGTGGTTTATTAGCAAGACCTGCGGCGTTATCACAGCCGCCAGGTTAAGACAAGAACCTTTCAAGAAGGCGACTTAGTGCTCCGGCTCATCCAGGATCAGATCGATATGCATAAGTTATCCCCACCTTGGGAAGGGCCCTTTGTGGTCACCAAAAATCTGCACAACGGATCATACTACTTCATTGACATTCGAGACAACTCACGCAGTTCTGAGGAGGAGACCCGGCGGCCGTGGAACATAGCTCTCCTTCGGCCTTACTATACCTGAGTCATAGGCTACTTTTATGTACATATTTCGACAATGTATATATTATGATCAATAAAATAGACCAGCATCCTTGCTATAAGCAGGGACTCTGCTGTTTTTTCTCAAATATCTTTTGAGTTACATGGGGGCTTTAGCTGACAAAGTAGAGTACTACCTGTTAAACCGGCTATCATGCCACAATACAGCTTGGGAGCTTCACACCCAAGGGGCCAAAGAGAGTCTGGATGCTATGCATAGCTCAAACATAGGAACCCAATGAGCATAGCTCACAAAGTTACTTGGGGGCTCTTTGTGTAAAGTAACAAAGAGTTTGAAAGGGCCCTTGTAGCTGGGTATCGACCCATGACTTGGAAGCCTGGTATATTTGCCTAAACCCCGGGTTAACCTGCCTTCATCAAGTAAGCCACTCCTATCCAGGTAATCCTGGCATGACCTGCCGAACGTTTGACAGTTACTCTCATTGAGACCTTGAACTTGTCAAAGTTAAAACGACAATTGGTTAGTTGGAGGTCCATCTTAAAAGGCTTTGTCAAATGGTTTAACTCGGCGGCCTGGCTGCCCACGAAAAGCCTCGAATTTGGGCCTGGCAGCCCTCGAAAAGCCTCGACTACACGGTTTTATTTGCCTTTGTCAGTTCTTTTTGAATTTTATGTTGAACCGGTATCTTTTGATCCGGTCTGGCTTTTCAGTCATCATATTAACCCGGTGTTTGTTAACCTGGCTTGGTTTGCAACTACAAGTTGTCAGACCTTATTATCAAACCGGAGTTTCTTAACCCGGCCTGGCTTTGACTACATGTCGCCAGTTTTGATCATGTGGTGTTCATTGTAACCTGGAATGACTCCTTACACGCCATCATCATATGGTGAGAGTTATAATAGCTCAAAGATTTGGCTTTTAACCCTTACTACAATCAAAGTTGGTAAACCAACTACGTGATGTCATATCACATGCATAAATTATTTCATATTTATTTAAAGTTTGGATATCAATCAGGCTTTATCTTGGGTATTATGACCCGTCCGGCGGTAAACCGCTAGGACAACTTTTTTGTATGCAGACATCAGGATCACATGATATTATCAAAGTATAAGCAAACATATCACGTATCATGCCGGATCAACAAAGTCATGCATCACTGCCACAAGTCAAAGAGTTTTAACTAGCCTATTACAAGGCGCTTTGAGGCCCAAAACATTGGTTGTTTTTACGCAACAAAGTATGTCGACGTAACTCATATGCCGGATTAAGATTCATTGCCAGGACAATGTGAAGTTGATGGGTCTTCCGGCGCCGGTTCAACCTCCTCCTCTCCACCCAGAGGCTGGAAAGTCAATGGTGGTCCAGTCAATCCAGGTTAGATCCTGAAATATAGCTTCTTCACTTATCAGATTGGACGGGTCAAAATCAGGGGCGTAAGTATGCTTACGGATTGGCGGGATAAGGCTATGCATTGCTGTCACAGTTGTATCAACAAGATGGTTCCCTTCATCGTAAAAGGACCGATGAACAGTCAAGTTAGCCTCTGCAGCCAGTTGACTTGACAGTGGATGCATTTCCTTTGTCAGGGCTTTCAGAGCTTCGTTGTCAAATGCTGACCCGTCTTCTTGTTCATCTGGAAAACCCTTGGCAATATCCACTGGATCCAAGTCAGATATCCATGCTTTGGCCCGAGTCAGTGCCAGTAAAGTGCCAGCCCTGGCAGCAGATCGCTTCACCTCCTCTATCTGAGCTGGTGTCATGGATAATCTTGCTAGTGTGTCCTTGATCAATGTTGGTGCTGGTTTGTTGTATGAGACTGCAGAGATAATCCATTGTGCACCAGTATACAGTTGCTCAATCAGTGTATAAGCCGCCTTCAATTTCATCTGCATATCCGTTCCAAGATGATAAATGTGATGGCCTGCGATGGTTTAAGAATTCAATGTCAAACCGGTGGAGTTGATGAAAATGGAGAAGCAAGTTATCATAGAATACTTACCAAAAACTGCAGTTGTCATGGAGTTCACTTAATGTTTCAGACCCGTCAGCTCTTCCTCCACCGGTTTAAGAGCTGCTTCGGCGTCTTCAGCCCGTTTCAACAAAGCAGCTCTTTTTGTTTCCCAATTGGAACGTTCGGTTTTGAAGCTTTCTTTCAACTGTTCCATGCCAGTCAAAGCGCCCTTTAGCTCCTTTTTCGCTTTAGAGGTTGCTTCTTGCTGGGACTTGATGTTTTCCTGAAGATCAGCGATTTGAGTTTCTTTGATAGTCTTCTCGGTCTGCACAAGTCAAAAGATGAAGTTGTTAAAGTCCCAAGCACATAACAAGTTATGCCCTTAGTACTTGGGGGCTAATGTGGATTGCTTTTTCAAAAAATCAGTGTTTTCAAGTCCCAAGGCTCAATCTAGATATTAAGCTTGGCACTTGGGGGCTAATGCACATTTGATTAATTATGAGTGAAGATAGTTAACATGGACAGAAAAGTCTCGGTTTGTCTTCAAGAAGACAAACCGGCCCTTGGGGGCTACTACGTTGAAGAGTTCTTTATACCGAAGTCCCGGTTTATCTACAAGAGATAACCCGGCCCGTGGGGGCTACAATGGAAGATATATATAGAATAGAGTAAAATTTGAAGTGTTCTTGAAAAGTTCCTCAGAACGCTCCTTCATCAGGTTCACCAAATTGGCTTCAAAGTCACGGCTGGTGTAGAGATGATTTAAAAAGCCAGAATGAAGTTCCTCGGCGCTAAGGTTGATGAAGTTGGATAAATCCATCTTCCCTTTCCCCTTGCCCATAGCAATGAATTTCTCCTTAGGAGTATGTTTGGTCAAGATAACCGGATTACCAGGACTGGTGTGAGCAGTGCCAGTAATAACAACATCCTCATCATCACCTTTTGGTGGACTTGGCGGATTGACGGTACCCTTGGCCGGACTTGGTGGATTAGCAGCCGGGCTTAGTGGATCAGCAGTCGGGCTCGGAGGAGTAGCATGAGGGCTTGATGATTCAACATGAGTTGTCGGGTCAGCTTTCGGCGGATTAGCTTCAGTGCTCTCGCCTTGAGGGGTGGAATCATCCATAATGTCAGTATTTCTGCCGGAACCTTTAGGAGCCTTCTCCGGTTCGGCTTCACCGATAGGGGCACTGGTTTTAGCCTTCTTACTCATACGGGCTTTGGCACTGTGATATCAATACAAAGATTAGCATGGTAAACCAAATTATGAAGGACAAATGTGAAGGACAATATGCTTACCCAGGGACGGTTTTAAGAGGAGGCAGCTGAGTGGTTGATGAACCGCCCGATGAATTGGAAGATGCCTGGTAATTCGGATCAGACGGATTAAGTGGGTATCTGAAGAAACCCTTCAAAGGAAAAAAAAATTGGGAGAGCAAGTAACCTCTAGACGACGTTTCCGGGTTGGAGTATCCGGTAAACCGGAAGAGGTGATTTGTTGGCCACTGTGCCGGGTTGTACGGCGCTCTTCAGCTTGTTGTGTCTTCAAAGAAAATTTTGGATCCAAATAAGCAAGAGGGTGAGAGTATTTTACTTTCTGAACTGCACAGCGAAATCTTTGAACTGGCACAAGTTCTGAATAGGAAGAAAGAGAGATTACCTCAACATGGTCTGCACGGCTGGCCTCCGCATCATCCTGGGAATAGTCATTGTCAATAAGGTATACGAAAAAGGAACCGAGTGAGTCAAGTTCTACCTCTGGGTATGATTCGTCACCATCTTCTGGCGGATCAGAAGACTCGGCGGTTTTCTTCTTGGCAGCTTTCTTGGTGACCTTGCTCTTTGCACGAGGAGCCCTGGCTGGTTTATTCCATTTCCAGAAGGAGATGTTGGCCTGTGAAATGAAAGCAAAGGAGTGTTAGCACGTTATTAAAGCAGAGGCGAATTAGTAAGCATTAAGTTGAACTTTACCGTTGGAGGTTGATTGGAGGCGCAAAATGGTGGCAAACCGATTTGGCTGCATGCGGCGGTCGGTTCGTCAAGCATCTTCTTCACAGATTCAGTAACCGCAATGTCCGTCATTACTATTTCATGATATCATTGAGGATCCTTGATGTTGCCAGTATATTCATGCATCAATCCAGGGTGGCGGCTTAAAGGCAGAATGCCCCAAGAAACCCAGCAGTGGACGAGATCAATGCCAGCAAAACCGTTGGCCATGAGAGCCCGGAGCTTGGCGAGTTGAGGCGCATAAGTTTTTCGTTCTGCGGAAGTTAAGCGTAGAGGTAATGGGTGGCCATTGCTAAGCCGGTGAGGGCGGTAACCCGGCAAAGGGTTTTCTCCAGTAGGGGCAGTGTTCCGGCAATAAAACCAAGTTTGGTTCCAATCTTTGGGATGGCTATGATGTTTTGCATGAGGGAAATCAACTTCTTTTCTCTTCTGGATTGAAACCCCACCAAGTTCCATGTTGGGACCATCAGGGAACTCTGTGCGGCGGTTTAAATGGAAAAAATCCCGGAACAGCTCCACAGATGGTTCTTCTTGAAGGTAAACTTCACAGACCACTTGAAAGTTGCATATATTGGACACGGAATTCGGTCCAATATCTTGTGGATGGAGTTGAAAGCTCGCAAGGACATCCCGGAATTTTTTTGATCCAGGCGGGCTGAAACCCCGGTCTAAGTGTTGCATAAATACAATCACCTCTCCATCTTGAGGTTTAGGAGGGCACTCAGAGCCCGGGACTCGCCAATGAAGGACCCTTTTTGAGGCTAAAGTGCCAGTGGTGACATATCCGTTGATTTGTGTCTCCGTGATCCAGGACGGAACCCAGTTGCAAGCAGAGAATTGTTTGGTCATCTTGGAAGGCAAACTGTGAAAGGAAAATGAAGGCCGGTTTACAATTGACGGTTTAAGTATACTATTCAGTGTTAAACCGGAAAATTGTTGTTCAAGTCTAGTTGGCGGTTTAAGTGAGGGCTAATGGTGTATGGCGGATTGACTATTAAAGGTTAAACCGCACTTAGGCAGAAGAGCCAAAGCCGAAAATCTACTAAGTGTTTACAGAAACAGGTTTCACAATATGGCAGTATAATTTTGGATCTACCGTGGTTAAAAAAAGAAAACTTCTCTTAGCCCTACAATGGCGCTAAGAGGAACAAAGAAGATCCAGACGGAGTCCGTTCCGGAGCGGCAAGACGCTATGGTATGGTGAACTAACAATATGGATCTAGCCGCAGATCAAAGCTATCAGGTGCATATATAAACTTAGTAAAAAGACTAAGACAAGGGCGCAGAAGAACTGATGAACGGCGACGAACACGGATGAACTCGAAGCCCTAATGGAGATCTAGGGTTACAGGAAAGTGAACTTACCAGGGCCACTCAGTGGCGGAGGAGCGTTGCAGGGTCTCTGGTACGAACAGGGTGATGCAGCGGCCTTGGTCGGTGCAGATTCGAAGGTCGACGGCGGCGGCGGCGCTGGGGCTCTTCAGGTCGCGAGGAGGAAGATGAGGAGAAAGGGGAGAAAGTGGAAGGACCCTTCGGGTTTATTTATAACGAGGCAGGAAGATAAGCGACAGGCGCGATAGTCAAGGAGCCTGAAGCGGCAAAGTGGGCACGGCTGATGCCTCGATTTTCGGGATATCATTAATGAAGGAATCTTTTTAATTATTTTTTACAGAGATGACGTCATGATGATCCGTTGTTGTGTCCAGATGATGACGTCACGGTGGTTTAACGAAGTTTATAAAAGAAGATATCATGGCGGTTCACGAGAAATGAAGGAAGAGGTTCACAGGATTTTTCTAAGTGCTGAAGATTGACATGAACAGGTACAAATCAATCTTGGGCCTAATGTTGGGGATATAACTACTTAGTGTAAACCGCCCAGGAGGGTCGGTTCACCCTCTACTATATTGAAGCCCATGAAGACCCAGAAGATGGCGCTTTACGAATGAAGCTTAGAGGTCCAGAGCCCAAAGGCGGAATAGGGCCCATAGTGATAAACCGACATAGTCATGTAACTTGTATTGTAATATAAGGAAAGGAGAGACCGAGCCGGACGCTGTTACATGCCGGCCTCGGGACTCTGTAAACCGGCCGGGCGTCAACCCATGTTTATAAGGGGACGACCCGGCGGTGGTTCAGGGACAAGAAACAACAACTCGAGAGCCAGGCATAGCGTGTTTAGCTCCCTGGTTATCGAGACCCCAATAATCCCATCACAACTAGACGTAGGCCTTTACCTTCATCGAAGGGGCCGAACTAGTATAAAATCCCTCGTGTCCTTTGTCCGGTTTAACACCTTTAAGTTAACCCATCGCGATGGCTCCACGACTAAGTCCTTTCACGAGGACATCTGACGTGATATTTCCACGACAGTTGGGGAATGTAGTAATTTCAAAAAAATTCCTACACACACGCAATATCATGGTGATGCATATCAACGAGAGGGGAGAGTTTGTCCACGTACCCTCATAGACCGAAAGCGGAAGTGTTTAGCACAACGCGGTTGATGTAGTCGTACATCTTCACGATCTGACTGATCAACTACCGAATGCACGCCACCTCCGAGTTCAACACACGTTCAGCTCGATGACGTCCCTCGAACTCCGATCCAGCCGAGCTTTGAGGGAGAGTTCCGTCCGCACGACGGCGTGGTGACAATGATGATGTTCTACCAACGAGGGCTTCGCCTAAGCACCGCTACAATATAACAAGGTGGATTATCGTGGAGGGGGGCACCGCACAGGGCTAAGAGATCCATGTTGGGGAACGTTGCTGAAAAACAAAAAATGTCCTACGGTTTCACCAAGATCAATCTATGAGTTCATCTAGCAACGAGAGAGTGGAGTGCATCTACATACCCTTGTAGATCGAGCGGAAGCGTTCAAGAGAACGGGGTTGAGGGAGTCGTACTCGTCCTGATCCAAATCACCGGAGATCCTAGCGCCAAAAGGACGGCACCTCCGCGTCCAACACACGTTCGGTCAACGAGACGTATCCTCCTTCTTGATCCAGCAAGGGGGAAGGTGTAACACCCCGGATACAACTTTCCATATTCGTAACTCCAACTCTTGCCTTTTCCGGAGATGCGATATGTTATTTCCTCCGTGGTTGGGCTTTGTCTGTTGTTTTGCATTTTGTTCTTGTTATGCATCTCATCTCATAGCATCATGCGCATTGCATCGGCATCATTTTCATAAAACTTGCATCCGTCAAGGTTTCCCTAGTTCTCTCCGTTGTCCGTTCTGAGCCCGACCACACTCGCACGCGCCCGCGGCACCTCCGAAATATTATTGTATAAGTGTCTTCAAAATGTTCTCGGAATGGGTTGCAACTTGTCGTGCGGTCTTATTATAGTGTAGATAGGCCGCCTGTCAAGTTTCGTCGCATTCGGAGTCCGTTTGACTGCCCAACCGTTAAATATGTAACCGCGATATAGTCGGTATATTCGTGGGACGTTTCGGTCTCCGAAACCATTGCCGAGCTGCATTTCTCTTCTCTCCCTTCAGCTCAAAACCTCTCTCTCACAGCCCACTAATCCCTCCTAGGCCCAGCCTAGCTTCCCCTCTGTCCGGAGCCGCACGATCGCGATCCGAGGGTCCAAAACCCCAACCCTAACCCCCTCCTTCTATAAATAGCAGCCCCCCTTCCAAATTTGGCACCCCTAACCCCTCTCCTCCTTGTTTTCGCAGCCTCCTCCCACCTCGGGGGCCGCGCTGCCGCCTTCCCCCTCCAAATCCGGCGCCAGCCACCTCACCCGCGCCACTTGTGGCGCCTCCATTGGCTCCGCCACCGTTGACCGCGCCATCCTCCAACCCCAGGGCGCCACGCGTCTCCCCGCAACGCCGCCAGCCTCCTCGCTCGGGAGGACTCCGACCCCAATGAGCGCCCCGCATCCGCATGGGCCTCCCTAGCGCCCCGCATCCGCATGGGCCTCCCCAGCGCCCCGGCCCAGCGTGCTGGCCTCTAGGCCCGCGTCGCCTCTCCATCGGCCCAAGTCGGCCTGCCAGGCCTCCTCCACCGAACCGGCCTAAGGCCCAGGGTGAGGAGCCCCTTGGCCTTTCCTCTATTGGGCTAGTCAGTTTCGGCCCGTATAGTGTTTTTTTCCTGCCTGCGAGTTTAGCTATTACCCTGTGATGTACCAGTTTTGCAGATTGGACCCTAAACTTCATGCATATAATATCTCTCAAACTGTGCATCGGATTAAAATAATTTATATATGTAAAATGCTTAGAATTTTGTGTAGATTAATAATATGCCATTTTCATCCATGTTTAAATTGCTGTTTGCATTAATTTGCATAAATGCCATACTAAAATGATTTATTTCATAACTAAATAACCGTAGCTCCATTTTAAATAAACTTTATATGTAAATGGGGTGGAAAAATGCCTAGATTAACATGGTGCACGTTATGTTGCTGTTTAACAACATTAAAATTGTGTTTAGGGCAGAACAGTACCAAATCCATAATTTTCATATGGGGATTTTCCAAAATTGTTGTTTGTTGTTTCCGGCCTCATTTAAATTTGCCTAGATAGGTAGTTTCATTATGCTTTACCTCTTGCCATGTTTAACAACATTTAATATTATTTGGTAGCTTAAACGAGATCAACTAAATAACTCGACGTGGTGTTTTGTCAATATGCAACTCGTTGCATATTGAGCTCCACTTAACTTGTAGTATTGTTTGTTGCACTTGCCATGCCATGCCTCATTAAACCGTACATGCATCATACTTGATTGTGCATCATGCCATGATTATGCTTGTGTGTTCACTATGTTGCTTGCTTCTTTCCGGTGTTGCTTCTTAGTTCCGGTAACGTTGCGTTCGTGAGGATTCGTTCGACTGCTCCCGTTCGTCTTCTTCATGGACTCGTTCTTCTTCCTTGCGGAATTTCAGGCAAGATGACCGCTACCCTGGATCTCACTACTATCATTGCTATGCTAGTTGCTTCGTTCTATCGCTATGCTGCATTAGCTATCTGTTGCTCTTCAAGCCATCCCAAATTGCCATGAACCTCTAACCTTTGACACCTTTCCTATGCAAACCATTGTTTGGCTATGTTGCCGATTTTGCTCAGCCCCGCTTATAGCGTTGCTAGTTGTAGGTGAAGTTGAAGATTTCTCCATGGTGGACAGGATTTTGGTTGGGATATCACAATATCTCTTATATTATTAATGCATCTATATACTTGGTAAAGGGTGGAAGACTCAGCCTTATGCCTAGTGTTTTGTTCCACTCTTGCCGCCCTAGTTTCTGTCATACCGGTGTTATGTTCCCGGATTTTGCGTTCCTTACGCGGTCGGGTGATTTATGGGACCCCCTTGACAGTTCGCTTTGAATAAAACTCCTCCAGCAAGGCCCAACCTTGGTTTTACCATTTGTCTCACC
The DNA here is from genome assembly GCF_018294505.1 of Triticum aestivum. NCBI lineage: Eukaryota > Viridiplantae > Streptophyta > Magnoliopsida > Poales > Poaceae > Triticum > Triticum aestivum. The sequence goes on along the minus strand of NC_057798.1, from coordinate 718,975,059 downwards.
TAGCCATTTTTCCCTTGGGTTTCCGGAACCCAAGGGTCATTTTTATTTTAGCCCCCCCCCCCCCGGGCCAGTGCTTGTCTAAGTGTTGGTCCGAACCAAGTAGACTGCGGGGCCCCCCTCGGGGAAACTCGAGGTCTGGTTTTACTCGTAGGATGTCTCATCCGGTGTTGCCCTGAGAACGAGATATGTGCAGCTCCTATCGGGATTGTCGGCGCATCGGGCAGCTTTGCTGGTCTTGTTTTACCATTGTCGAAATGTCTTGTAAACCGGGATTCCGAGTCTGATCGGGTCTTCCTGGGAGAAGGTCTATTCCTTCGTTGATCGCGAGAGCTTGTCATGGGCTAAGTTGGGACACCCCTGCAGGGTATAATCTTTCGAAAGCCGTGCCTGTGGTTATAGGCAGATGGGAATTTGTTAATGTCCGGTTGTAGATAACTTGACACCAGATCCGAAGTAAAACGCATCAACCGAGTGTGTAGCCATGATGGTCTCTTCTCGGCGGAGTCCGGGAAGCGAACATGGTTTCTGGGTTATGTTTGACGTAAGTAGGAGTTCAGGATCACTTCTTGATCATTGCTAGTTTCACGACCGTTCCTTTTGCTCTCTTCTCGCTCTGATTTGCGTATGTTAGCCACCATATCATGCTTAGTCGCTCCTGCAGCCTCACCACTTTACCCCTTCCTTTCCTATTAAGCTTTGCTAGTCTTGATACCCATGGTAATGGGATTGCTGAGTCCTCGTGGCTCACAGATTACTACAACAACAGTTGCAGGTACAGGTTATGCGATGATCATGACGCGAGAGCGATGTTTGCTTGTCTTGGAGTTCTTCTTCTGCTCCTTCTTCGATCAGGGGATAGGTTCCAGGTCGGCAGCCTGGGCTAGCAGGGTGGTTGTCGTTTGAGTTTCTGTTTGTGATTCATCCGTAGTCGGATGATGCTCTGATGTATTGTGATGTTGTATTCGAGTGGCATTGTATGCCTTATGTATGTATCCCCATCTATTATGTAATGTTGATGTAATGATATCCACCTTGCAAAAGCGTTTCAATATGCGGGTCTATCCTTGGTGGGACCTTCGAGTTCCTTTTGGATAGGGTCGCATATTCGGCGTGACAAGTTGGTATCAGAGCCTCGACCGACCATAGGAGCCCCCTTGATTGTTGGCCGTTGTTGAGTCCAGAAGAAAACTATTTTGAGTCTTAGGATTATATATATCGGAGAGTATGATTCTTTTTACTCCTCAGCCCTCTTCGTCGCTCTGGTGAGGTCTCTTGACGTAGATGTTTTGTCTTTCCTCTCATCAAATTTCACTAAAAAGAATTTAGGATCACGCGGGTATCTTGGAATCGTTACGATGGTTTTGTGACGAGAACATTGTTCTTGGTGCCTCCTGTCTATTATGTGGCATTGACCCGGGGAGTTGAGCTCCGAGGTGTTGTTGTCACAATTTTATCGTTGCAGTTCTGGAATACTTGAGTTTTGCCGACATCGAAAATCTCTTTTATGCAGTTGTTGGTGAGATAACATCGACGCCACCCAGTACTGGGGAGTTCGGGAGTATTGCCATAACTCGTATAACGGATGCTTCTCGAAGGTTGAGGTACACGATTTCCGAAGTTTTCTTGGTTATGTGTTGACGGATGGATACAGCTGGATGTAGGTATTTTTAGTTTGGTTGAGATATATATTGCTTCCCCTGTATCCCCAACACCAGATTGCATAACCAGAGAGTTTCGGGAGTTTATAGGTGGGAATTCAAGTAGCTCGTAGGATATATTTCGAACAGACACATGATACGATATGGGGTCTATCATATGTTTGTTCTGGCTTATTCTGCAAGCCAATACTTTGTTTTGTTTTATTTGTGGTATTCAAGTTGCTTCAAAGTCAAGTGTTGATTCCATACCTTTCAAGCAGTGTTCTCATATTTCTATGGGAGTACTAATCCTTCTTGATCATCAAGATTGTCATGTCAATTCTTTCCGACCGGTGTGCTTCTCCTCAAGTGGATCCGATCATTTTTTAATATCCGCAAGATCAATTCTAAGATTTCTCAACGGTGTTTGTTTCGTTCATCCCAAGTTGTCTTTGTTTTTTCCCCACCCTCCCACCCTTTTCTTCCAGGACTCATTTATTTTAATCAAGTATCCATTTATTCTTGTGAAGTCACTTCACTCTTTTCAATCAATGTTCTTATTCGGTGATTTCCGATGAATATGTTCAACAGTTTTCAAGTTGTGGATTAATTTCAAGCTTTCAGTGTTGATCATATTCCTTTCCTCGTTTCTAATGCTTCCTCATGCCGATGCACCTCTTAATCATTCACTTCTTCCTATTTATTTGTTCTGGAGTGCTGAAGATATCTCACAAGACTTGTGTTTCCATTCTCAATCCGTTCAAGATATTTCGAGGTTGTTATCTCATTCAAGTCATTTAATTCAACCGGTGCAATTTCCCTTTCAAGTAATTTTTCGAAGGTGTATCTTTTAGTGGGCCCTAACCCACAGGTCTTTTCCTAGGATCTTACCTGACTCTTCTAATTATTCCGGAGCTATTCCAATGTCTTTTCAGAGTTTGACCTAAGAATTAATTTTATCAGTCACATGCCTTCTCCAAGATCGATTTCAAATTATTTCATTGTTGGCTCAACCTCTTTGTTTTTTATTCTCCCGTAGTGTCTCAACAATTCATGGTGGTGTTTCTCGTCGTCATTCTCGAATTTTGAAGACCGAAGAAGAGTTCCTCTTAAATCTTTAACCGTTCTTCAGATTCATGGTTCAAGCTTGATGCCATCCTCTCATAATTGTTTTTGATTGTGAGAATTCGTTTCACCATCCGGAGTAATTCAGGAGTCTTTTCAGTTTCATTCTCTAGAGCCAATCATCTCAGAATTATTAATTCTCAGCGTTCAGCTATTGTTCTCGAATTCTTCCGGTGAATCATTCAAATATCCTCTAATCAGTTCATGATCTCTTTGTTATCAGGTATCTGAATCCCTTCAAGTATCTTGATTCGTTTTCAAATTCTTTCCGGTGAATTGTGCCTTTGCTACTTTCATTTTCAATTCTTACGGCGGTTTGTTCAAGATTCCTCTTCCTTTGTTATCATATCAATTCATTCGTTGTTTCCAATCCCACCAGTGGTTCCGTCAATACCTTCTCAAGCTTGCGCTATATCTCTTTTAATCCTTTCTACGGGAATAAGTAGTGTGCCAAATCCATTGCTTGTCATCAATTTAATTTGATGAAGGATAAGCATACAATAAATCTTATTCTTATTTCCTCGAGGTGACTCAATTCTTTTTACGGAGATTATTCATGATGAATAAATTCTTGATTACAAGTGATTCATCTTTCTTTCTGGAGTTGGTCATCATATCACATTCTCGGTTCGAGAGGCTTCATCTTTCTTTTCGGAGTTCCAAGCTCTCTTAATTATCTCACCGCGAAGCTCCATCTAAATCATCGCAAGGCTTCACCTTGATTTTTCAACTTCTCTTTCTTTCTATCATCCTTTTATTACCGGAGTTCTTCATGGAGGCTCTACATGGTGGTTCATCAAGGATTCTTTTCCTTCTTCAATTGTTCTTGAAGATTTCTCTCGAAGTTATGATCCGCCAAGCTATACTCAAAATTAAACATGGTGCTCAATACATGTTTTATTTTGAGGCGTTCAAGCATTCTTCATCTTGCATTCCAAAGTGCAATTCTTTCTACCTTATCTTTTGAGGTGGTGTTATGTCATTCTTGACAATTTCCCTTCATATTTCATGATTCACATGTTGTCAAGAATGAGGTATTTTAAATCCATCAATCTCTTCGTTGGAATTATCTTGGGTTATATTTCACCTAAAGCCTTCCCTAAGGAATGTTGCTATTGTGGTGCTTATCAATGATCCGAGTTTTCTCCTATCCTCTCGGCGAAAGCAGTTTTCATCTCTTCATTGATCTCAAACAAGCAATTGTTTTTCGTTAGTGGCCGGTTGTCACCTCATAATTTTGAGATGTTTTCCATAAGCCCACTACAAGCTTATTCTTTTCGTTCTTGGTTTTCCAACAACTCCATTATAACCTTCTTGGAAGGGTGCTTTCCAAGTTCACTTGTGGCAAAAGTTGCCATTTTCTTCTCCATTCTTTTATTCCAGCGATCTATCTTCTATTCTTTCTTCCGAAGGCATTGTGATGTTGTTCTCTTCACTTATCATCTCGTTTTGTCAAGATCATGTTCTTTTCATGCTTATCCATTTAACCGGAGTGTTGTATCATCTTTTCAATATCTTTTCATCTTATCAAGTTTTGCCCCCTTCACAACCGGAGTGCTGTCTGAAATCTTTCTTACCCCTTGTGCCATTTTTTCAATAGTTCCGGAGGCAGTGTGTTGTTGATTTCATCAAGTATCTTCCCATCTTCTAAAGTTCATGTTCTATTCCTTCCATGTTCAACCAGAGTGCTGCCCGAATTCTTCCTCTCTCATCTTGTTTTAACCGGAGTGGTTTCGAATTCTATCTTGTCCATTAAACTCTTGATTCATGCCTTTGCAACCTTCAAGTTATCGTAATGTTCCTCGTTCCTCTTTTCTAACGGACTGTTTGCAATCTTGGTCATCTCCGTTGTTTTGTTTCTTTCAATTTGTTCAACCTCTCAAGGTTCATGGTTTCACTCGTTTGTCGAAGAAGCAACTTAGTTTTACCTCCTCTCTTCCTCTTTTGTTTTCCCTCCGGTGCCATCCTAGATCTCGGGACGAGATCCTCTCGTAGTGGTGGAGTATTGTAACGCCCCGGATACAACTTTCCATATTCGTAACTCCAACTCTTGCCTTTTCCGGAGACGCGATATGTTATTTCCTCTGTGGTTGGGTTTTGTCTGTTGTTTTGCATTTTGTTCTTCTTATGCATCTCATCTCATAGCATCATGTGCATTGCATCGGCATCGTTTTCATAAAACTTGCATCCGTCCGGGTTTCCCCGGTTCTCTCCGTTGTCCGTTCTGAGCCCGACCACACTCGCACGCGTCTGCGGCACCTCCGAAATATTATTTTATAAGTGGCTTAAAAATGTTCTCGGAATGGGTTGCAACTTGTCGTGCGGTCTTATTATAGTGTAGACAGGACGCCTGTCAAGTTTCGTCGCATTCAAAGTCCGTTTGACTGCCCAACCGTTAAATATGTAACCGCGATATAGTCGGTATATTCGTCGGACGTTTCGGTCTCCAAAACCATTGCCGGGCTGCATTTCTCTTCTCTCCCCTCAGCTCAAAACCTCTCTCTCACAGCCCACTAATCCCTCCTAGGCCCAGCCTAGCTTCCCCTCTGTCCGGAGCCGCACGATCGCGATCCGAGGGTCCAAAACCCCAACCCTAACCCCCTCCTTCTATAAATAGCAGCCCCCCTTCCAAATTTGGCACCCCTAACCCCTCTCCTCCTTGTTTTAGCAGCCTCCTCCCACCTCGGGGGCCGCGCCGCCGCCTTCCCCCTCCAAATCCGGCGCCAGCCACCTCACCTGCGCCACTTGTCGCGCCTCCATTGGCTCCGCCACCATTGACCGCGCCTCCTCCAACCCCAGGGCGCCACGCGTCTCCCCACAGCGCTGCCAGCCTCCTCGCTCGGGAGGACTCCGACCCCAACGAGCGCCCCGCATCCGCGTGGGCCTCCCCAGCGCCCCGACCCAGCGCGCTGACCTCCAGGCCCGCGTCGCCTCTCCATCGGCCTAAGCCGGCCTTCCAGGCCTCCTCCACCGAACCGGCCCAAGGCCCAGGGTGAGCAGCCCCCTGGCCTTTCCTCTATTGGGCTAGTCAGTTTCGGCCCGTATAGTATTTTTTTCCTGCCTGCGAGTTTAGCTATTATCCTGTGATGTACCAGTTTTGCAGATTGGACCCTAAACTTCATGCATATAATATCTCTCAAATTGTGCATCGGATTAAAATAATTTATATATGTAAAATGCTTAGAATTTTGTGTAGATTAATAATATGCCATTTTCATCCATGTTTAAAATGTTTAAATTGCTGTTTGCATTAATTTGCATTAATGCCATGCTAAAATGATTTATTTCATAACTAAATAACCGTAGCTCCATTTAAAATAAACTTTATATGTAAATGGGGTGGGAAAATGCCTAGATTAACATGGTGCACTTTATGTTGCTGTTTAAGAACATTAAAATTGTGTTTAGGGCAGAACAGTACCAAATCCATAATTTGCATTTGGGGATTTTCCGGAATTGTTGTTTGTTGTTTCCAGCCTCATTTAAATTTGCTTAGATAGGTAGTTTCATTATGCTTTACCTCTTGCCATGTTTAACAACATTTAATATTGTTTGGTAGCTTAAACGAGATCAACTAAATAACTCGATGTGGTGTTTCGTCAATATGCAACTCGTTGCATATTGAGCTCCACTTAACTTGTAGTATTGTTTGTTGCACTTGCCATGCCATGCCTCATTAAACCGGACATGCATCATACTTGATTGTGCATCATGCCATGATTATGCTTATGTGTTCACTATGTTGCTTGCTTCTTTCCAGTGTTGCTTCTTAGTTCCGGTAACGTTGCGTTCGTGATGATTCGTTCGACTGCTCCCGTTCATCTTCTTCATGGACTCGTTCTTCTTCCTTGCGGAATTTCAGGCAAGATGACCGCTACCCTGGATCTCACTACTATCATTGCTATGCTAGTTGCTTCGTTCTATCGTTATGCTGCGTTACCTATTTGTTGCTCTTCAAGCCATCCCAAATTGCCATGAACCTCTAAAATTTGACACCTTTCCTATGCAAACCATTGTTTGGCTATGTAGGTGAAGATGAAGATTTCTCCATGGTGGACAGGATTTTGGTTGGGATATCACCATATCTCTTATATTATTAATGCATCTATATACTTGGTAAAGGGTGGAAGACTCGGCCTTATGCCTAGTGTTTTGTTCCACTCTTGCCGCCCTAGTTTCCATCATACCGGTGTTATGTTCCCGGATTTTGCATTCCTTACGCGGTCGGGTGATTTATGGGACCCCCTTGACAGTTCGCTTTGAATAAAACTCCTCCAGCAAGGCCCAACCTTGGTTTTACCATTTGTCTCACCTAGCCCTTTTTCCCTTGGGTTTCCGGAACCCAAGGGTCATCTTTATTATAGCCCCCCCCGGGCCAGTGCTTGTCTAAGTGTTGGTCCGAACCGAGTAGAGTGTGGGGCCCCCTCAGGGAAACTCGAGGTCTGGTTTTACTCATAGGATGTCTCATCCGGTGTTGCCCTGAGAACGAGATATGTGCAGCTCCTATCGGGATTGTCGGCGCATCGGGCGGCTTTGCTGCTCTTGTTTTACCATTGTCGAAATGTCTTGTAAACTGGGATTCCGAGTCTGATCCGGTCTTCCTGGGAGAAGGTCTATTCCTTCGTTGATCGCAAGAGCTTGTCATGGGCTAAGTTGGGACACCCCTGCAGGGTATAATCTTTCGAAAGCCGTGCCTGTGGTTATAGGCAGATGGGAATTTGTTAATGTCCGGTTGTAGATAACTTGACACCAGATCCGAAGTAAAACGCATCAACCGAGTGTGTAGCCGTGATGGTCTCTTCTCGGCGGAGTCCGGGAAGCGAACACGGTTTCTGGGTTACGTTTGACGTAAGTAGGAGTTTAGGATCACTTCTTGATCATTGCTAGTTTCACGACCGTTCCTTTTGCTCTCTTCTCGCTCTGATTTGCGTATGTTAGCCACCATATCATGCTTAGTCGCTGCTGCAGCCTCACCACTTTACCCCTTCATTTCCTATTAAGCTTTGCAAGTCTTGATACCCATGGTAATGGGATTGTTGAGTCCTCGTGGCTCACAGATTACTACAACAACAGTTGCAGGTACAGGTTATGCGATGATCATGACGCGAGAGTGATGTTTGCTTGTCTTGGAGTTCTTCTTCTGCTCCTTCTTCGATCAGGGGATAGGTTCCAGGTCGGCAGCCTAGGCTAGTAGGGTGGATGTCGTTTGAGTTTCTGTTTGCGATTCATCCGTAGTCGGATGATGCTCTGATGTATTGTGATGTTGTATTCGCGTGGCATTGTATGCCTTATGTATGTATCCCCATCTATTATGTAATGTTGATGTAATGATATCCACCTTGCAAAAGTGTCGGTGTACTAGAGTAGGGGTACCCTAGTATCCCGAACTTGTGCATGGGCAGTTGCAGCACCCCGCGGCAAGGCTTGCCGGGAGACCGCCAAGGTCCTCCATGGTTCCTTTGGAGCCATTCAAGAACAAAGTATTCAAGCCAAGGAGACAAGGCCCCGGCAAGAGGAGCTTGCCGGGAAGGCCAACCAAGGCATCTCAAGGAACTTGCCGCGACGCGCCACGCGTCCCGGCGAGGCCCGGTGAGCGACAAGCTTCCGGACGCGACAAGACAACGACCATGGCAAAGCGCTTGCCGCGGCAAGCTACCACTCTGTACCTGCGCTCCAGCACATCCACCAACGTGTCGCCCTGGGGCCTTTACAGGCGCACGTGGCAAGAGGCTATACAGCCAGCGGTGCGCGGTGGCAAGCGACGCTGACAAGATTGCCGTCGTGGCGAGCGGTGGCGTCCCTGACGGTTCCTTTTTGCACTATTTGGGCGACATAGACGGGCATTTAATGCCTTTGTCCCCTGCCGTCAGGGTTAGATATGATACACTGTATAGGTAGTTGTACCAACCGCAATTCCTTTTCCATTTTTACCCTTGTCTACGGTGCCACCTGTCGGAGACCCCTTTAGCTTATAAAAGGATGCCCATGCGCAACGTAGAGTGGGGGGTTCGAGGGCAGAAAAACACTCACGCTCGGTCTCATTAGCAGCTAGTGTGTACTGTAGCACTCAGCGCTCCCGAGCAAGAACTCAATACACTCAGACATGCAGCAGTAGGAGTATTATCTCTTCGGAGAGCTCCGAAGCTGGGTAAACCGCTTGTGTGCTTCGCCTCGATCCACTCTTCATGCGATCTCCGCCCCCCGCCGAACCGAAAGGGGCCCGGTCCGCCGGTCCCATAGGTGTTCATGGATCAGCCTCCTCGACATCTTTGGCGCGCCAGGTAGGGGGCGTTGAGGTTGTGTGAACCTGATCCGGCGTTCACACGAGCTATATCTTCATCTTCTTCATCGACATGCCACCGAAGAAGAAGGCTTCGGCGGCAGCTGTTCCGTCCATGTCGATCCCACCACCACCGGAGCAAACGGGTGGTGGGGTAGATGCCGGCGGAAGAACGGGCATCGACGAGGGAGCTCACGGTGCTGCGAGGACCAAGGACAAGGCTGCGCAGACCTCGGCGTCCGTACATGCACCGCGCCCATCTCAGGAGGCGCAGGACCGACAGTGTCATGGTATTCGCAGGGCCATACGTTCGTTGGACAAAGATCAAGCTGGTGGATCTCGGGGTGCTCAAGACCAGCATGCACGCCAACATGCTGGCACAAGCGAGACACGGTCGCCTGGACGGGATACTGCTCCTTCTAACATAGTTAGAAGTCCGAGCATATCCCGCTCCTTGCACCGTTCGCCACTGCCGCCCACCACTCCAACAGAAGCTTTGGCGCGAGCTCAACTGCTCCTGGATTACCCTCCAACGGTAGACAAGATCGATGAATGGAGGGCCACCATTCAGAGTCCCATCGGCTTCGCCAACGGCGACACTCCGTGGCAGCCGAGTACATCGCTGCCGCGGCAGGACTGCCGGGCACGAGCCGATGGCGACGAAACCGGTGTGGGTGCAACCACCATGCACTCTCCACCCCAAAGGCCAAGATCGCCGACTCGCCGGATCCACCTCGACAGCGACTCCACCGCATCATCAGATCCACGAGCTCGTCGCGATCAGCGCCAAGTTCTTCACGAACGACAGCAAGAAGACGCTCGAACTCGCATCGAGCGCCGAAGAGAAGCGCGGCGTCAATCGGACCAGCGCGTTGGGCCCTCTGTCGACATGCATGCACCAGGGGAACCAGGCGACTTGCCGTACGCGGTAGGTTGCCCTGCGTTCACTCGTGAGCTGCGGCAAGTCCAGTGGCCCAGCACGAAGAATTTCAAGCCAGACGTACCAGAGAAGTACGACGGCAAGTCGCATCCGTCGGAGTTCCTCAGCATCTACACCATCGCGGTGCAAGCTGCCGGGGGGAGGGACGACAAGATCCTGGCCAACTACTTCCCGCTGGTGCTCAAGCCCAATGTCAGATCCTGGCTCATGCACTTGCCAAGCAACTCCATATCCTCCTGGGCAGACCTATGCCATCAGTTTGTCGGCGCCTTTACAGGCGGCCACAAGCCTCATGGCCAAGAGAGCGACCTTCATCTGCTCGCCCAGAAGGAAGGAGAGCCCATGCGCAAGTACATTCAGAGATTCAGCCGCGTACAGCACAACATCCCAGATGTCCACCCTGCCGCGGTAATAAGCGCGTTCCATCAGAACGTGCGAAACCGCAGGATGCGGGAGGAGATGGCGATGTGCAAGATCAGAGACGTCAGTGAGCTATATGCCCTGGCCGACAAGTGTGCACGTGCTGAGGAAGGGAGGAAACTCCCCGGAGAGAATACAGAAGCAGGAGGATCTGATAGTGAGGAAGTTGATTTCTGGTGACTATTTTCTGGCAGAGCTCCCCGAAGTCGCCGCCAAGAAGGTCCTCAATATCAACACCAAAGGTGTTGAGGAGCAGTCTGCTCCGGCAAGCCCTAGGGTTTGTTCCGTTGAAGCAGACGCTCCCGACAAGTTTTGCTCCGGCAAGCTTGCCGGGGAACGTCAAGCTCCGGCTGAGCCACAGGTTCTCGCCGTAGAAGCGGATGTTCCCGCAGCAGCAGATGTGCCTTTAGTCCTTGTTGTTGAGCCACAAGCTCCAGCATGGGCACAGCAGATTGTCCGTTTCCTTCAGACAGGAGAACTTCCCGAAGAGCAAGAAGAAGCGGAAAGAGTATCCCGGCAGTCAAGTATGTACCAGTTTCTCGACAACACACTGTACAGAAGAAGACTCAATGGTGTGAAATTGAAGTGTATTCACCGAGAAGATGGACAAAAGCTGTTGGCAGAGATACATGGAGGCATATGTGGTCACCACATTGGTGCAAGAGCACTTGCCGGCAAAGCGTTCCGGCAAGGTTTCTTTTGGCCGACAGCCCTCCAGGATGCATCTGCACAAGTAACCAAGTGTGAAGCATGCCAGTTCCATTCCAAGCAGATACACCAGCCAGCTCAAGCTCTCCAGACGATCCCTTTATCCTGGCCATTTTCGGTCTGGGGGCTCGACATCCTCGGCCCTTTTCCCCGAGCTGTCGGGGGCTTTGAGTACTTGTACGTTGCAATCGACAAGTTCACAAAGTGGCCAGAAGTGGAAGCGGTGAGGAAGGTGACAGCACATTCAGCAGTCAAGTTCTTCAGGTCGATTGTTTGCCGCTTCGGGATCCCTAACAGGATCATCACTGACAACGGCACGCAATTCACGAGCCGCACCTTCATGCAGTATGTCAAAGATCTTGGCGCCAAGGTCTGCTTCGCTTCTGTTGCTCATCCGAGAAGTAACGGTCAAGCAGAGAGGGCGAATGCTGAAGTGCTGCGTGGGCTCAAGACCAGGACTTTCGACAGGCTGCGCAAGTGCGGAAAGAACTGGATTGAGGAGCTGCCGGTGGTTCTTTGGTCGGTCAGGACGACGCCAAATCGAGCCACTGGCAGACACCTTTCGCTCTAGTCTATGGAGCAGAGGCAGTTCTCCCCATAGAACTCGTATACGGGTCACCTTGAGTGCTCGCTTATGATGAGCTTGAGCAAGAGCAGTTGCGACAAGATGACGCGCTGCTCCTTGAGGAGGACCGTCTTCAGGCCGCTGTACGAGCTGCTCGATACCAGCAAGCTTTGCGCTGCTACCATAGCCGCAAAGTCAATGCCAGAAGTCTCGAGGAAGGCGACCTTGTTCTTCGGCACGTTCAGTCCGCCAAGAATTCCAACAAGTTGACGCCGAAGTGGGAAGGCCCTTACCGGGTGAAACGAGTCACTAGGCCTGGCGCTGTCCGCCTTGAGACCGTAGATGGCATTCCGGTGAGCAACTCCTGGAACATTGAGCATCTTCGTAAGGTTTACCCGTAAGGCGCGGTTGCCGGAACCTGTTCCGGCAACCACCTTTCGTACAAGTCTTGCCGATGTTGCATGTAATCCTTTGTACGAAGCCGGGCGCAGACCCCGTGCGTAAGTAAAGCTCATGTGCTCCGCACATCTTGTCAATTTCATGCTTTCTACTTTTCTTTGCATGCATTATCTGACACTTTGTGCAGCACCTACCCCCGGTAAGCAATAACGAGCCGTAAGTCCCCATATCTTTATTTTCTCTTCTTTCTCTTTCTCAAAGAAGGGAAGGTTCCCTCGCCCACAAGTTTGCCGGGGGAAGGAGAAGATAATGGTGTGGACCAAGCGTCATTCGAGGAAGTTTCGCCTTACCGGGAAGCAAACGACAGAAAAGCTAAGTTGCTAAAGTTTGAGCAATCAGTTTTAAAATTTTTAAGTTATCTTCCTCGAACGACCGTGCTTTGTATGGAAAACCTGTGCGCGGAGGAACCAACTCGTAGCTAGTTGCGCCCTTACTTTTTTTTGAGTCCGCTCAACAACTTAAGTGAGCTGTGACTAGTTGCGACAAGGTTTCTTGTCGGTAGCGGCACCGCCAGCAGGCTGCTGACGTCCCGCACTCAGCGCTCGCGGCTAAGGTGCCTGCGCCGACAAGTTCCCTAAAAGCATAGGGCAAAAACATACAAAGGAAGGAATCAAGTAAAGGAAATAACATAGCAATCGCTACCCAAAATAGAGTCATATTATAAGATAGCTTGTCGTAGCTCTAACAGATTGTTCTCATAACATGACCAGCAGCGACAAGAAAAAGAGAAAACGGGCGGCCTAATCTACGCGATCGCCCTCAACCCTCTTGATCCCGCTCACCTTGTCCACAATGGGTGCGACAAGGGTCTTGAGCGCTTCCAGATCAGCATCCGGCGGCAAGGTCCTGAGGACGTTGGTGAGGTTGAGGCCTAGGTTGCGGAAGGCCACCTTCACCAGCACCTTTTGAAGAGCTCACGCGCAGATTTTGCGCGACTCGTTGGCCAGCTGCTTTGGGATCTTCTCTCGGAGTCGCTGGAGGGCCGTCGCCACGCCTTTGAAGATCAAGCTGAGCTAGGCGCTGGGTTGGAGGTGCTCATCAGAGGAATACCCAAGATCCTCCATCCCCAGCTGCTCCAGCTCCCCGTCGATGGCTGCGGCAACACCCACGATCTCTCCCATGACGCCGCATTCGACGCGTGCTGTTTGAGGAGGGCACGGTGGATACAGAGTGAAATACGGCGTAACCAAGGCCGCGCATGCCCGTGCCCTGTTTTGGGCCTGGACCAACAGCGCTCGGCACCGTGTGTGGCCCAGGCCCGGGGGCTCCTGTCGGTGTACTAGAGTAGGGGTACACTAGTATCCCGAACTTGTGCACGGGCAGTTGCAGCACCCCGCGGCAAGGCTTGCCGGGTGACCGCCAAGGTCCTCCATGGTTCCTTTGGAGCCATTCAAGAACAAAGTATTCAAGCCAAGGAGACAAGGCCCCAGCAAGAGGAGCTTGCCGGGAAGGCCAACCAAGGCATCTCAAGGAACTTGCCGCGACGCGCCAAGCGTCCCGGCGAGGCCCGGTGAGCGACAAGCTTCCGGACGCGACAAGACAACGACCACGGCAAAGCGCTTGCCGCGGCAAGCTACCACTCTGTACCTGCGCTCCTGCACATCCATCAACGTGTCGCCCTGGGGCCTTTCCAGGCGCGCGTGGCAAGAGGCTGTGTAGCCAGCGGTGCGCGGTGGCAAGCGACGCTGACAAGATTGCCATCGTGGCGAGCGATGGCGTCCCTGACGGTCCCTTTTTGCACTATTTGGGCGACGTAGATGGGCATTTAATGCCTTTGTCCCCTACCGTCAGGGTTAGGTATGATACACTGTACAGGTAGTTGTACCAACCGCAATTCCTTTTCCATTTTTACCCTTGTCTACGTTGCCACCTATCGGAGACCCCTTTAGCATATAAACGGAGGCCCATGCGCAACGTAGAGTGGGGGGTTCGAGGGCAGAAAAACACTCACGCTCGGTCTCGTTAGCAGCTAGTGTGTACTGTAGCACTCAGCGCTCCCGAGCAAGAACTCAATACACTCAGACATGCAGCAGTAGGAGTATTATCTCTCCGGAGAGCTCCGAAGCTGGGTAAACCGCTCGTGTGCTTCGCCTCGATCCGCTCTTCGTGCGATCTCCGCCCCCCGCCGAACCGAAAGGGGCCCGGTCCGCCGGTCCCATAGGTGTTCGTGGATCAGCCTCCTCGACAAAAAGTGTTTCAATATGCGGGTCTATCCTTGGTGGGACCTTCGAGTTCCTTTTGGATAGGGTCGCATATTGGGCGTGACAGAAGGAGAGGTTGATGAAGATCCAGCAGCAAGACGGCGTGGTGGTGGATGCAGCAGGGATCCCGGCAGGGCTTCGCCAAGCGTCTGCGGGAGGGAGAGGTGTAGAAAAGGGGGAAGGGAGGCGCCAAGTGCAAGGGGTGCGGCTGCCCTCCCTCCCCCCCCCTATTTATATAGGGCCCCTAGGGGGGCGCCGGCCCTAGGAGATGGGATCTCCTAGGGGGGCGATGGCCAGGGGGTGGCTTGCCCCCCAAGCCAGGTGGAGGCGCCCCACCCCTAGGGTTTCCCAACCCTAGGCGCAGGGAGGGGGCCAAGGGGGACGCACCAGCCCACCAGGGGCTGGTTCCCCTCCCACTTCAGCCCATGGGGCTCTCCGGGATAGGTTGCCCCACCCGGTGGACCCCCGGGACCCTTCCGATGGTCCCGGTACAATACCGGTGACCCCCGAAACTTTCCCGATGGCTGAAACCTGACTTCCTATATATAATTCTTTACCTCCGGACCATTCCGGAACTTCTCGTGATGTCCGGGATCTCATCCTGGACTCCGAACAACTTTGAGTTTACTGCATACTCATATCTCTACAACACTAGCGTCACCGAACCTTAAGTGTGTACACCCTATGGGTTCGGGAGATATGCAGACATGACCGAGACGCCTCTCCGGTCAATAACCAACAACGAGATCTGGATACCCATGTTGGCTCCCACATGCTCCTCGATGATCTCATTGGATGAACCACGATGTCGAGGATTTAAGCAACCCCGTATACAATTCCCTTTGTCAATCGGTACATTACTTGCCCGAGACTCGATCGTCGGTATCCCAATACCTCGTTTAATCTCGTTACCGGCAAGTCACTTTACTCGTACTACTATGCATGATCCCGTGACCAGACACTTGGTCACATTGAGCTCATTATGATGATGCATTACCGAGTGGGCCCAGAGATACCTCTCCGTCATACGGAGTGACAAATCCCAGTCACGATTCGTGCCAACCCAATAGACACTTTTGGAGATACCCGTAGTGCACCTTTATAGTCACCCAGTTACGTTGTGACGTTTGGCACACCCAAAGCACTCTTACGGTATCTGGGAGTTGCACAATCTCATGGTCTAAGGAAATGATACTTGACATTTGGAAAAGCTCTAGCTAAACGAACTACACGATCTTTGAGCTATGCTTAGGATTGGGTCTTGTCCATCACATCATTCTCCTAATGATGTGATCCCGTTATCAATGACATCCAATGCCCATAGTCAGGAAACCATGACTATCTGTTGATCAACGAGCTAGTCAACTAGAGGCTCACTAGGGACACGTTGTGGTCTATGTACTCACACGTGTATTATGATTTCCGGATAACACAATTGTAGCATGAATAATAGACTATTACCATGAACAAAGAAATATAATAATAACCATTTTATTATTGCCTCTAGGATTGCATGGCTTCAATACATTTGTTGGAATCTGGGCCCGCCATCGCTTCTTCATAGTTCGAAGGTTCACTGTTGTCTAACAACATGATTTCTAGGACAGGGTTGCCATACCACTATGGTGTGGAACGTGTCCTCATGGACCTACGAAGTTCAGAAGTAACTTGATCCGAAGTACCTTGATCATCATCATTAATTTCCACTTCATTTGGTGCTGGCACCATAGGAACATCTTCCTGAGCTGCGCTACTCACCAGTTCAAGAGGTAGTACTTCATCAAGTTCCACTTTCCTCCCGCTTACTTCTCTCGAGAGAAACTCTTTCTGCAGAAAGGACCCGTTCTTGGCAACAAAGATCTTGCCTTCGGATCTGAGGTAGAAGGTATACCCAATGGTTTCCTTGGGGTATCCTATGAAGACGCATTTTTCCGACTTGAGGTTGAGCTTTTCAGGTTGAAGTTTCTTGACATAAGCTTCGCATCCCCAAACTTTTAGAAACGATAGCTTAGGTTTCTTCCCAAACCATAATTCATACAGTGTTGTCTCAACGGATTTAGACGGTGCCCTATTTAAAGTGAATGTAGCTGTCTCTAGAGCGTATCCCCAAAAAGATAGCTGTAAGTCGGTAAGAGACATCATAGATCGCACCATATCCAATAGAGTGCGATTACGACGTTCAGACACGCCGTTACGCTAAGGTGTTCCAGGCAGCATGAGTTGTGAAACGATTCCACATTTCCTTAAGTGTGTACCAAATTCGTGACTTAAATATTCTCCTACACGATCTGATCGTAGGAACTTTATCTTTCGGTCACGTTGATTCTCTACATCATTCAGAAATTCCTTGAACTTTTCAAAGGTCTCAGACTTGTGTTTCATCAAGTAGACATACCCATATCTACTCAAGTCGTCAGTGAGAGTGAGAACATAACGATATCCTCCGCGAGCCTCAACGCTCATTGGACCGCACATATCAGTATGTATGATTTCCAATAAGTTGGTTGCTCGCTACATTGTTCCGGAGAACAGAGTCTTGGTCATTTTGCCCATGAGGCATGGTTCGCATGTGTCAAATGATTCATAATCGAGAGACTCTAAAAGTCCATCAGCATGGAGCTTCTTCATGCGCTTGACACCAATGTGACCAAGGCGGCAGTGCCACGAGTATGTGGGACTATCGTTATCAACTTTACATCACGTTCAAGATTCATTAAGAATAAACCATTGACCATCGGGGCATGACCATCAAACATATCTCTCATATAAATAGAACAACCATTATTCTCGGATTTAAATGAGTATCCATCTCGTATTAAACGAGATCCAGATACAATGTCCATGCTCAAACTTGGCACTAAATAACAATTATTGAGGTTTAAAAGTAATCCCGTAGGTAAATGTAGAGGTAGCATGCCGACGGCGATCACATCGACCTTGGAACCATTCCCGACATGCATCGTCACCTCGTCCTTCGCCAGTCTCTTCTTATTCCGCAGCTCCTGCTTTGAGTTACAAATATGAGCAACGGCACCGGTATCAAATACCCAGGAGCTACTACGAGTACTGGTAAGGTACAAATCAATTACATGTATATCACATATACCTTTAGTGTAGCCGGCCTTCTTGTCTGCTAAGTACTTGGGGCAGTTCCGCTTCTAGTGTCCGCTTCCCTTGCAATAAAAGCACTCAGTTTTAGGCTTGGATCCATTCTTTGACTTCTTCCCGGCAACTGGCTTACCAAGCGCGGCAACTCCCTTGCCGTCCTTCTTGAAGTTCTTCTTAGCCTTGCCTTTCTTGAACTTAGTGGTTTTATTCACCATCAACACTTGATGTTCTTTCTTGATCTCTACCTCCGCTGATTTCAGCATTGAATATACCTCAGGAATGGTCTTTTCCATCCCCTGCATATTGAAGTTCATCACAAAGCTCTTGTAGCTCGGTGGAAGCGACTGGAGGATTCTGTCAATAACCGCGTCATCCGGGAGATTAACTCCCAGTTGAGTCAAGCGGTTGTGCAACCCAGACATCTTGAGTATTTGCTCACTGACAGAACAATTTTCCTCCATCTTACAACTGAAGAACTTGTCGGAGACTTCATATCTCTCGACCCGGGCATGAGCTTGGAAAACCATTTTCAGCTCTTCGAACATCTCATATGCTCCGTGTTGCTCAAAACATTTTTGGAGCCCCAGTTCTAAGATGTAAAGCATGCCGCACTGAACGAGGGAGTAATCATCAGCAGGAGACTGCCAAGCGTTCATAACATCTTGGTTCTCTGGGATGGGTGCTTCACCTAGTGGTGCTTCTAGGACATAATCTTTCTTGGCAGCTATGAGGATGATCCTCAGGTTCCGGACCCAGTCCGTATAGTTGCTACCATCATCTTTCAGCTTGGTTTTCTCTAGGAACGCGTTGAAGTTGAGGGTAACATGGGCCATTTGATCTACAAGACATATTGTAAAGATTTTATACTAAGTTCATGATAATTAAGTTCATCTAATCAAATTATTTAACGAACTCCCACTCAGATTAGACATCCCTCTTGTCATCTAAGTGATACATGATCCGAGTCGAGTAGGCCGTGTCCGATCATCACGTGAGACGGACTAGTCATCATCGGTGAATATCTCCATGTTGATCGTATCTTCCATACGACTCATGTTCGACCTTTTGGTCTCTTGTGTTCCGAGGCCATGTTTGTACATGCTAGGCTCATCAAGTTAACCTAAGTGTTTTTGCATGTGTAAATCTGTCTTACACCCGTTGTATGTGAACGTTAGAATCTATCACACCCGATCATCACATGGTGCTTCGAAACGACGAACTTTCGCAACGGTGCACAGTTAGGGTGAACACTTTCTTGAAATTATTATGAGGGATCATCTTATTTACTACCGTCGTTCTAAGTAAACGAGATGCATAAACATAATAAACATCACATGCAATTAAACAGTGACATGATATGGCCAATATCATATAGCTCCTTTGATCTCCATCTTCGGGGCTCCATGATCATCTTCGTCAGCGGCATGACACCATGATCTCCATCATCATGATCTCCATCATCGTGTCTCCATGAAGTTGCTCACCAACTATTACTTCTACTGCTATGGCTAACGGTTTAGCAATAAAGTAAAGTAATTACATGGCGTTAAATCATTGACACGCAGGTCATATAATAATTAACACAACTCCAATGGCTCCTGCCGGTTGTCATACTCATCGACATGCAAGTCGTGATTCCTATTACAAGAACATGATCACATACATCACAATATATCATTCATCATTCATCACAAGTTTTGGCCATATCATATCACAAATCAAATGCTGCAAAAACAAGTTAGACGTCCTCTAATTGTTGTTGCATGTTTTACGTGGCTGCAATAGGGTTCTAGAAAGAACGTTTTCTTACCTACGTAAAAGCCACAACGTGATTTGTCAACTTCTATTTACCCTTCATAAGGACCCTTTTCATCGAATCCGCTCCAACTAAAGTGGGAGAGACAGACACCCGCTAGCCACCTTATGCAACTAGTGCATGTCAGTCGGTGGAACATGTCTCACGTAAGCGTACGTGTAAGGTCGGTCCGGGCCGTTTCATCCCACAATACCACTGAAGCAAAATAAGACTAGTAGTGGCAAGAAAGTTGACAACATCTACGCCCACAACAAATTTGTGTTCTACTCACGCAAAGAGAACTACGCATAGACCTAGCTCTGATACCACTGTTGGGGAATGTTGCAAAAAAACAAAAATTTTCCTACGGTTTCACCAAGATCAATCTATGAGTACATCTAGCAACGAGAGAGAGGAGTGCATCTACATACCCTTGTAGATCGAGCGGAAGCGTTCAAGAGAACGGGGTTGAGGGAGTCGTACTCGTCGTGATCCAAATCACCAGAGATCCTAGCGCCGAACGGACGGCACCTCCGTGTTCAACACACGTACGGTCAGCGAGACGTCTCCTCCTTCTTGATCTAGCAAGGGGGGAGGAGAGGTTGATGAAGATCCAGCAGCACGACGACGTGGTGGTGGATGCAGCAGGGATCCCGGCAGGGCTTTGCCAAGTGTCTGCGGGAGGGAGAGGTGTAGCAAAGGGGGAAGGGAGGCGCCAAGTGCAAGGGGTGCGGCTGCCCTCCCTCCCCCCCTTTATATATAGGTCCCCTAGGGGGGCGGTGGCCAGGGGGTGGCTTGCCCCCCAAGCCAGGTGGAGGCGCCCCCACCCCTAGGGTTTCCCAACCCTAGGCGCAGGAGGGGCCAAGGGGGGCGCACCAGCCCACCAGGGGCTGGTTCCCCTCCCACTTCAGCCCATGGGGCCCTCCAGGATAGCTGGCCCCACCCGGTGGACCCTCGGGACCCTTCCAGTGGTCCCGGTACAATACCGGTGACCCCCGAAACTTTCCCGATGGCCGAAACCTGACTTCCTATATATAATTCTTTACCTCCGGACCATTCGGGCACTCCTCGTGACGTCCGGGATCTCATCCGGGACTTCGAACAACTTTCTGTTTATTGCATACTCATATCTCTACAACCCTAGCATCACCGAACCTTAAGTGTGTAGACCCTACGAGTTCGGGAGACATGCAGACATGACCGAGACGCCTGTCCGGTCAATAACCAACAGCGGGTTCTGGATACCCATGTTGGCTCCCACATGCTCCTCGATGATCTCATCGGATGAACCACGATGTCAAGGATTTAAGCAACCCCGTATACAATTCCCTTTGTCAATCGGTACGTTACTTGCCGGAGACTCGATCGTCGGTATCCCAATACCTTGTTTAATCTCGTTACCGGCAAGTCACTTTACTTGTACTGCAATGCATGATCCCGTGACTAGACACCTGGTCACATTGAGCTCATTATGATGATGCATTACTGAGTGGCCCCAGAGATACCTCTCCGTCATACGGAGTGACAAATCCCAGTCTCGATTCGTGCCAACCCAACAGACACTTTCGGAGATACCCGTAGTGCACCTTTATAGTCACCCAGTTACGTTGTGATGTTTGGCACACCCAAAGCACTCTTACGGTATCCGGGAGTTGCACAATCTCATGGTCTAAGGAAATGATACTTGACATTTGGAAAAGCTCTAGCTAAACGAACTACATGATCTTTGAGCTATGCTTAGGATCGGGTCTTGTCCATCACATCATTCTCCTAATGATGTGATCCCGTTATCAATGACATCCAATGCCCATAGTCAGGAAACCATGACTATCTGTTGATCAACGAGCTAGTCAACTAGAGGCTCACTAGGGACATGTTGTGGTCTATGTATTCACACGTGTATTACGATTTCCGGATAACACAATTGTAGCATGAATAATAGACTATTACCATGAACAAAGAAATATAATAATAACCATTTTATTATTGCCTCTAGGGCATATTTCTAACAATCCAAGGGATCAATTGTTGTGTCCTGGGGTGCCCCCCTTCCCCCATATATAAAGGAGCAAGGGGGAAGGCGGCTGGCCAAGGAGGAGGGCGCGCCAAGGTGGGAGTCCTACTCCCACCGGGAGTAGGACTCCTCCTTTCCTTGTTGGAGTAGGAGAGAAGGAAAGAGGAGGAGAGGGAGAAGGAAAAGGGGGTTGCACCCCTTGTCCAATTCGGACCAGAGAGGGGGTGCAGGCCTCCTTCCTTTTGGCCTCTCTCCTCCATTCCCGTATGGCCCAATAAGGCCCATATACTCCCCGGTGAATTCCCGTAACTCTCCGGTAAAATACCCGAATCACTCGGAACCTTTCTGAATTCTAAATATAGTCATCCAATATATCAATCTTTACGACACAACCATTTTGAGACTCCTCGTCATGTCACCGATCTCATCCGGGACTCCGAACTACCTTCGGTACATCAAAACACATAAACTCATACTATAACCATCATCAAGTTTTAAGCATGCGAACCCTATGGGTTCGAGAACTATGTAGACATGACCGAGACACGTCTTCGGTCAATAACCAATAGCGGAACCTGGATGCTCATATTGGCTCCCACATATTCTACGAAGATCTTTATCTGTCAAACCGCATAACAACATACGTTGTTCCCTTTGTCATCGGTATGTTACTTGCCCGAGATTTGCTCGTCGGTATCTCAATACCTAGTTCAATCTCGTTACCGGCAAGTCTCTTTACTTGTTTCATAATACATCATCATGCAACTAACTCATTAGTTGCAATGCTTGCAAGGCTTATAGTGATGTGCATTACCGAGTGGGCCTAGAGATACCTCTCCGACAATCGGAGTGACAAATCCTAATCTCGAAATACGCCAACCCAACAAGTACCTTCAGAGACACCTGTAGAGCACCTTTATAATCACCCAGTTATGTTGTGACATTTGGTAGCACACAAAGTGTTCCTCCGGTAAATGGGAGTTGCATAATGTCATAGTCATAGGAACATGTATAAGTCATGAAGAAAGCAATAGCAACATACTAAACGATCAAGTGCTAAGCTAACGGAATGGGTCAAGTCAATCGCCTCATTCTCCTAATGATGTGATCCCGTTAATCAAATGAAAACTCTTTGTCTATGGCTAGGAAACATAACCATCTTTGATCAACGAGCTAATCAAGTAGAGGCATACTAGTGACACTATGTTTGTCTATGTATCCACACATGTATTATGTTTCTGGTTAATACAATTCTAACATGAATAATAAACATTTATCATGATATAAGGAAATAAATAATAACTTTATTATTGCCTCTAGGGCATATTTCCTTCATGAACATCCTCGGCGAGCCCCGTGGGAGGTGGGCATAGCCGGCTCTGAGGAAGGCGCGGGTGAGTTCGACGGAACCCCTCCACCTTGAAATAGCCCACACACGGAGCTCCCTCTCCACGAGAACGCCCGGTGGGTAGCGCAGCTCCGGCACGACAGGCGGAAGGCTGAAGGTCGGCCCGTTGAACTGCATGGTCTCTCTTGGGGAGGGCTCGGTCGATTGGGTGTTTGAAGTTGGAGAGAATGGATCAGATCTGACTTATGGGTGGGAGAGGAAGATAGGCAACCCATTTATAGGCTTGTGGGTGGGAGAGGAAGAGAGAAAGGATGAGAACGGTGCGTGTGTGAATCTGAACGTGTGTGTGTATCCATTACGTTTTGCACTTTTAAATGTTTGCACAAAAATGATGCATGGGGCGCGTGCGTGCATCTGAATCACTGCATAGCTCTTTGACCGGACGGCGCATCTGACCTGCTGCCCTGAACCACCTAGCTGGCCTCGCTAGCCTAGCGCGCCTAGCACGCCTCGCTCGCATGCATGCACGTCGCAGCCTCCCGCGCGTGCAAACCCACGTCACCGCCTCCCATGCATGCAAGGCCTGGAAAGGCTGAGACGGGCTATTTACTGCGGTCTCAGGCACAGACAACGAGACGGCCTAACGGTCCATCCAGCACGCCCGGTATTTGTTAAAATAAAGAATCTCCCAGCCAATCAGATTGCATCTCGCGGATCGCCCGCTTCCTCCCCGCAGATTCCTTCTAGAAGGGTTAGATCGACGGTCCTTGATCGCCGAGAGGGTTATATGAACGGTCCTTGTTCAGCGCTAGGGTTAGCGGGGTTTGGGAGGGGTTTGGAGTAGTCAAAGCTATGTTTGACCAGATTTCAAATGAGCATAATAAATTAAATAAAAAACAGAAAAATAAAAAACCTGCGCACATAGTCTTCTTATGTCATATACTAACGATTTAAGTTGATAAACAAGGTTTACATACATTTAAACGATAAGTTCATGTGTATTGTGTGATATCTCGAGTATCTCAAACTCTCTTGTATGAAGTGAAGAGAAGTGTTATGGGGAAATGAACATGAAAAATTCAAAAAACTCACCACAACTTCATTTTAGAGTGACTAAGAAGGATCCATGCTTAGTTTTCCATTTTTATGTTTTACACTTGTTTAAATCTTGGTCAAAGTTAAGTTTGACCAGAATTCAAATGAGCAAAAAATTAAAAAAAATAAAAATGGAAAAACAAGCGCACATAGTCCGTATATATAGAATATATGTTTAGGAAAGTTATTTGGCTGATTTAGACAAGGTCGAAAAAACCTTGCTTAGAAATGAGGCCGTTTACCCTACCTTTGGACCCCTCATTTTAGCACATTTTTCATGAAAATTTCAAAAACCTCACCAGAGCTTCATTTTGGATTGAGTAAGAAGGATCCAGGCTTAGTTCTTCATTTTGATGTTTTAGACTTGTTTAAATCTTGGTCAAAGTTAGGTTTGACCAGAATTCAAATGAGCAAAACAAAATTCAAAAAAAACAAAAAAAGGAAAAACCATGTGCTCATTCAAACATCATCCAACAGATTTAAACATCATGTCAAACATAGTTCTAACATAGGTCCAACATCATCCAACAGAAATACAACATTATTCATAATGTTTCATAATTATTCATATATAGCGTTCGGGCTTCTGTCTGGTCCTTGAGCTTCTTGCCATCAGTTTGCTCCTCGTGCACCTTGTGCTCATTGCTTCTTCTCTTCTCCTCTTGGTTGTTGGTACCTTGCATGTCTTCTTCAAACCTATCATAGAGCTGTGCAAAACATAAAGGGTAATGAGATCATGTCAAGTGATAAATGTACAGTAGTATTTGACCCTTGTAAGATTTACATACCTAGCAGAACTCACAACAAAAGAAGGTTGGTCACCATTTGGAGCCTCACTTGGATCATCATTTGGAGCCTCACTTGGATCACCATGATCATCATTTGGAGCCTCACTTGGATCACCGTGATCACTATTTGGAGCCTCACTTGGATCACCATTTTGAGACTCACTTGAATCATTATTTGGAGGATATTTTGGATCATCGTCAAAATCATGCGGCTGTTGACCATCATCATTTCGAACCTCGTCAAAATCCTCATCTGATGCAACCGGCTGTTGACCATCATTTTCATCATCTGTTGAGGCAACCGGCTGCTGACCAACATTTTCATCGAAGCCTTCATAGAAACTCTCTCCAAACGCTGGATCTACTGTGTTATCACAATACTTACTGAAATGACCAGACCCACCACACCTTGTGCACGTACGCTTCCTCGCTCCAAGTCCAGCTCCTTCGCTGCGAGGTCTGATTCGACTCTTCCTTGGTCTATCTGCTGCTCTCTTCAGAACTGGAGCACAAAGCTTGAATCCAGGGTTCACGATGTCCCATTGTTTTTTTCCCTCCATAGCAGGCAAGGCATAAGCATATGTGGCTTTGAACCTTGCAACAGAGTAGTAATCATGCACATACTGTTGTATGTTCCCTGCTGGACCTAGGAGAGAAGTGATGAAAAACAAGGCATGAATGCATGGCAACCCAGTTATCTGCCATTGCCTACAACTGCAAGTTCTAGCTTCTAAATCCACTGGATATCTCCATTCCCTCTTCTCTTTATCCAAATATGATATCATTCTGTGGTACCTGAGCAAAGAGTCATGTTCATTTCCAAGCCTGTTGTTTTCTGCTTCAGTTCATTCATCACGGCAGGGATGATAATGTGGCCCATGAATTTTGCCTCGGCTATTCCTGCACGATAATGAAATTTCTGCATTTATTCTATCCTTATCTTGTCAAGCAAATCCACCTCATAATGACCCTTTAGTTTGCGAAACGTTGAGTTGAAAGACTCTGCTAGATTATTGTGCACATAGTCAACTTTGCTCAGTTCACTGAATTGTCTTCTGGCCCATAACTTGGAGTGGTGTGTTTCCAAGTATTCTTTCACTTTGGGATTCATGTATAACTGCCTCAAGTGGTAGTTCTGCTTCTTCACACTGGAAGTCAAAGATGCTGGCCATAAATTGTCGGTATACACCTTTCCTTTGAATTTCTTCATCAAATTTGCAGCAAGGTGATGCATGCACTCCCTATGCTCTACTCCAGGGAACACATTGTCCACGGCCACTTCTAAACATTTGCAGGCATCTGTATGAATGACCAACCCATTGGGATGTGCAATAGCCCGGCGCAGATTATGCAAAAACCAAGTCCAGCTGAGGGAGTCCTGGATTAGGGGGTGTCCGGATGGCCGGACTATGACCTTCGGCCCGACTCCTGGACTACGAAGATACAAGATTGAAGACTCCGTCCTGTGTCCGAATGGGACTTTCCTTGGCGTGGAAGGCAAGCTTGGCGATACGATATGAAGATCTCCTCCCATTGTAACCGACTCTGTGTAACCCTAGCCCTCTCCGGTGTCTATATAAACCGGAGAGTTTTAGTCCGTAGGACGAACAACAATCATACCATAGGCTAGATTCTAGGGTTTAGCCACTCCGATCTCGTGGTAGATCTACTCTTGTACTACCCATATCATCAATATTAATCAAGCAGGAGTAGGGTTTTACCTCCATCGAGAGGGCCCGAACCTGGGTAAAAACATCGTGTCCCTTGTCTCCTGTTACCATCCGCCTAGACGCACAGTTCGGGACCCCCTACCCGAGATCCGCCGGTTTTGACACCGACATTGGTGCTTTCATTGAGAGCTCCTTTGTGTCGTCACCTTTAGGCCCGATGGCTTCTTCACTCGTCAACCGCGACGCTATTAGGATGAGACTTTTCTCCCCGGACAGATCTTCGTATTCGGTGGCTTCGCACTGCGGGCCGACTCGTTCGGCCATCTGGAGAAGATCGGGAGCTACGCCCCGGCCATCAGGTCGGGTTTGGAAGCTTGAACTACACGACCGACATCTGCGGGGACTTGATCTTCGACGGATTCGAGCCACAACCGGGCGCGCCGCACTATCATGATGGGCACGATTTAGCTGTGTCATCGGACAACGCCCAGAGCGTCGCTCAGGTGTCCGCTCCGACCATTAGCTCGGAGCCCACTACGCCAGTCGGGGACAGACGGTTAGACGCCACCCCGGAAACTGCAGTCTCTATGGCGATAGAGCCGGATACCAGCCTAGTCCCTCGCAAGGCCCGTGACTCCGAGGTGCCGGACTCCGAGGTGCCGGACTCCGTAAATCCCGCACCTCTCCCGGTTAAGCCTGATTGGGCTCCGGTCATGGAGTTCACCGCCGCGGACGTCTTTCAGCGCTCACCTTTCGGCAACATCCTGAATTCATTAAAGTCTCTCTCTTTGTCAGGAGAGCCTTAGTCGGACTATGGCCAACATGGTTGGGATGCGGACGACGAAGAAATTTGTAGCCCACCCACCACCCACTTCGTAGCCACTGTCAACGATTTAACCGACATGCTAGCCTTCAACTCCGAAGACATCAACGGTATGAACGCTGATAAAGGAACCGATCAAGAACCAGCACCTATAGGGCTCCAGAAAAACACCTCATCATATGATGTATACATGGTGGACACACGCAACAGAAGCGACTACGAGGACCAAAAGGATGCGGCCAGAGATCGCTCCCCCGAGAAACAATCAAAGCGGCGGCGTAAGCGCAAGGCCAAGCCCCACCTCGACAATAACCCAGCCATAGAGCAGGGCGACTCAACGGACGATGAACATGCCGTCGAGCATCCGTCCAAGCAAGGCGGACAATCCGAACAACCAATCCCTGGGAAGGATAATAGCCCGGACGACCTCACACCAGACAAATTGTTGGAACATCAGAACCTCCACCAAAGGCTCGTTGCCACTGCACGTAGCCTAAAAAAGCAAAAGTGGAGCCTCAAGACAGCGGAGGATGCACTCAGGATCAGATGGGACAAGGTACTCAAAACCACACACAAGTACGGCAATAGTCGCCACACAAAGAGCTATTCGAAGCGGAAACTACTACCGGAATTTGACGAAGAGGCCATAAAGCCCCCACAGTCAAAAAATAAGGACGCCACAAGGCCGGATAGACGACCCTACGATCAAACTCACGCGTCAAAGGACGCCGCACTCAATATAGTGCGCGATCCGTCCAAGACTGGCCCTACCAGATCCATCTATAGGCCAAGAAAGCAAGCTCCAATGAGTGATGCAACGCAAAAAATACCCGAAAATCGTGGCACACCTAAATACAGGGTTGCCGCACACCCCCTATGTTTTACTGATGAGGTGCTGGATCATGAATTCCCAGCCGGATTCAAGCCAGCGAACATAGAACCATACAATGGAACAACAGACCTTGGAGTCTGGATCGAGGACTACATCCTCCACATACACATGGCTAGAGGAGACGACCTCCACACCATAAAATACTTACCCCTTAAGCTCAAAGGGACAGCCCGGCATTGGCTTAAAAGCCTCCCCGAGAACACCATGGGAAGTTGGGCAGTGCTTGAGGATGCTTTTCGTGCAAATTTTCAAGGTACCTATGTCCGGCCCCCAGATGCAGACGATCTGAGCCATATAACTCAGCAGCCCGGAGAGTCAGCGCGGAAGCTCTAGAACAGATTTCCTTATCAAAAAAGAATTAGATAGTCGACCTGTCCGGACGCAGAGGCCCTAGCAGCTTTCAAACATAGCACCGAGACGAATGGCTCGCTAGACACCTCGGCCAAGAAAAGCCGCGACCAATGGCCGCGTTAACAAGCCTCATGACCCGCTTATGTGCAGGAGAGGATAGCTGGTTGGCAAGAAGTAGCACCAGCGACCCGAATAGGTCCGAACTCAGAGATGGGAACGGGAAGCCGCGCCGTAACAAAGAACCACGCCAGATAAAGGACAAAAGCCTGATGAGCACAGCAGTAAACTCCGGATTCAAAAGCCCTTGGCAAAATCAGAAAAAGATGCCCCCAAAGAGATAGGACGAGCTATCCAACCTCAACAAAATTTTAGACAAAATATGTCAAATCCACAGCACTCCGGGGAGACCTGCAAACCATACCCACCGAGATTGTTGGGTCTTTAAGCAGTCCGGCAAGCTCAACGCCGAACACAAGGGGCTCAACACACCAAGCAAAGATGACAATGCACCCCACGAGCAGATTACCGGAGAACAAAAGAAGTTCCCACAAGAAGTCAAGACAATAAATCTACTTCTTGCGACGAAGAAGAATAGAACGACACCTACAATGACACGCTCTGTACAGCCAGCCCCAGAGGAGCAACCCCACTGGTTGTTGCAACCAATCACCTTTGATCATCTGGATTACTCTAGAGGAGACCAGAACGCAGGCTGGACTGCCTTGGTCTTAAATCCAATCATTAACGGACTCCAATTTACGAACGTCCTTATGGACGGCGGTAGCGACTTGAACTTGTTGTATCAGGACACAGTCCGTAAACAGGGATAAACCCAGTCGCAATCCACCTCGGCAACACTTCCTTTCAAGGAGTAACGCCTGGTTCGGATACCCCAAGTATGGGTTCCCTTACGTTAGAAGTCACGTTCGGATCACCCGACAACTTCCAAAGCGAAAAGCTAACATTCCACATCGCCCCATTCGTAAGTCGCTATCAAGCGCTACTGGGACGTGAAGCTTTCACCCACTTTAACGCAATACCGCACTACGCATCCCTTACACTTAAAATGCCCGGACCAAAGGCATCATCTCATTACAAGGGAACATAAATTGACCCCCAAAGTACGGGCAGGGGTGCGGTTGCCTAGGCAGCCGCCCACAAATCCAGCCCTACTATCCCGGACACGCCTCGACGAGTCCGGCGTCAACATGCTTAAATTACCGCATACCCTAGTGCAAGGGGCTCCGTGTGCTCACGCCCGGAGACAATACGGCCCAACTCTTGCTCCAACTATATTTTGTTTATTTCGATATAGATTTCTCGCACGCTTATTTTTTTACTAAGTTCCTCTCTTTCGCAGACGAGCATCGTGCTACGCCCGTCCAGGATACGGCACGATGGAGACACAGGCGCATGCGTGCAGCAGGGACCCGTTCCAAGGATTCTCTTCAGATTAAGACCCTGCGTAAACCTTTTTACTGTCTCTTGTTGATAACATCCCCCGGTTTTCTCTATAGCCGAGGAGGAGGCTGGCGTCTTGGCATGTGGCCACGTCAGAATTTTTTGCACGTACCTGGACACCAGGGGCTTTTTACCAAGGGCTCTATTTCGGCCCGTCTTCATAAAGACCGAACACCTTAGGGAGTGATCGGCGTCGCGAGTTTGGCCCTATATGCACCAGCTCCGAATCATGTCTTTGGTCAAATGTTGGGTTTCCCGGCTCCTGTGTTTTGCTGCCTTACGTTCCGTTATATCGGCTAACGCGGCACCAGGAGAACTACTGCGATTGTGCCCCGGTTCGGCCGGGTGAGCACCTCAGTAGAGAAAGCCGAAAACTGACTGTCATGATATAGCGAGAGACTGGTCAACCACTCGATGACTTTCGGAATCTCTCGGATTCCCCCGCATTAACGAAGGGCCGCTTCCCGGTCAGGCACACTCGCGCCCCGAACTCGGGCGAGCGCGGTGCCCCTAGGGGCTATTCAGTAGTCCCACTGTCAAACTCCTATGGCTAAGTGAAAGTGATAAAGCATTATAGTCCGGTTGCCTAGTTCGCCGCGCTACCACCTCCTTTATAGGACCAAGACGTTGGATTAAGTGTGAACAGACGCCTTTTTGCGAACACCCCGCATTCTATGCATGGGGGCTGAAGCCAACGACTGCCATCTTTCAGTTTACATACAAATATATACATTAAACGGCCGCACAAGAGGTATCATGATTCTTGCAAGCACAAGTATAAAAAGCTTTTTTCATAAAAACACAATTCGTCTTACAAATAGTATAAGCTATTCGAACACAGCATCCTTCAAGCACTACGACTCTATTATACGAGCGCCAGGAAGAACTTCCTCAAAATAGTGCTTGGCAGGTACTCGGCTTTCGTCCGAATCTTGGGACGCAACAATACTGGCCTTCATATCTGCCCAGTATGTCTTGACACGGGCAAGAGCCATCTGTGCGCTCTCTATGCACGCCGACCTCTTCATTGCATCAGCATGCGGCACCGAACCAAGAAATTGCTGCACCAAGCCAAAATAACTCTTCGGCTCCGGCTTCTCCGGCCACAGACGACTCGCAACAAATTTCATGGCGAGTCCGGATAATCTGTTCAGCTCCGCCCAGGCGGCTAAACGGTCGGAGACTGACAGTGGGCGCTCTGGATTGTGGTACTGCGACCAAAAAAGCTCTTCCAATTTATGGTCACCTCGGCTGCGGAAGTGTTCGGTCGCGTCCGCCGCACTTGCGGCCAAATCCAGATAAGTGTTGTACGAACTCAACTGCCGGTCTAATGGAGCATACCTGGGGTCTCTGAACTTCATCCGCAGCATATAAGGCTTTCCAACCGTGATATCTCCGGCCTGACGCAGCTCCTCCTTCATCGCCCTCATGGCAGAGCGAGTATCCTTGGCTGCGGCCGTGATCTTTTCAAGATCTTTCTGAGCCGCCCTATCTTTTTGTTCAAGCAATCTACAGCGGTCGGTAGCATCCCTCAATTCTACAGCCATCTCGGCCATTTCCTTCTTGATCTGGCAGTGAGCAGCCTGTTCGGCTTTTAGCTCTTTAGCCGCTTTAACGGCAGCCGCATCACTTTTCCTTGCTTGCTCCTTGGCTCGGGCAAGTTCCGCCCGAAGGTTCTCCACGGCAGCAGCGCCATCTACATCAAGTATATATATATAAGGCCCGAGCATCAAGCTCCTATTACTGGGTGTATTTTGAACATACCTTGAGCCTCGTCTAGCCGCTTATTTACAAGCGCGATGTCGGCATCGGCTACGTCAAGTTGCCGCTTTAGTTCGGTAGATTCATCAGTCCGGCTAGCCACCGAGCGCCTCGCCACCTTCATGGAATAAGCGACATATTATACCTGGGATTATGATCCTCTGTGCGCCGTCATTCATGACGACACACAGAGTCTCAGGGGCTACTATTCATACAGGGCACATTTAATATGCGGCTCTACCAAAAGGTACACCTTTTTACATACCTCAAAGCCTGTTAGTAAACTACTGGCAGCTTCGTACAATCCGCTTTCTGCGAATGAAATCCTTCCAATCACCGTATCCATCAACATACGGTGTTCTTCTGAGATGGACGCACAACCAAGTAGATCCTTCAGCACCTCCGCCGGCGCGCAAGAGGGTGCCGGACTAGTCTGACGGCCTTTCCCAGGGTCCGGACTTGAAAAGGCCCTCCGAGACGATACCTCGGGGTCGCCAGCGTCGTAGGACGGTGGAACAAGGGGAGGCGTTTCGCTCTCTATCATCTCCGGATGAAGATCCCCTGAAGATGAGCACTGCTGAGAAGGATTGAGATCCGAACTGCAAGATAATGCTCCGGTTATTTTCAGCAGGAATAAAACATGAATGCGATTCATTATGGAACCCCTCCCCTCACTTACACCTCGGGGGAGAGCGGGACCCCTTTAGGGGGTGGTTCGGCTGAAGCGTCCACCGGTGCCGAACCCTCTGACGAAGATTTCTTTCCCCGTTTTGAGGTTATCACCTCCGAGTCTTCAGAGGTAGTCCTTTTCTTTCCCTGGTCGGCAGAATTTTCGATTCTTCCCTTCCTAACGGCCTCCTTCGTGGAGGCGGTAGCTCCTTGGTCCCCCCGTTCACCTTCCGCCAACGGCGCGGCCTCCAGCATCCTGGTCAGCATGGGATTCGGCACGGTCTCGGGCAAGGGGGCTGGACACCTGATAAGCTTAGCCTTTGCTATCCACTCCTGTTCAAAGGGCAACTCTGCTAAAGGGTAGATTTGATAAAAATATGGATGGTATGTGCAAATACGGAGCTACTTACTTTAGCATCTGGGCGGTTGCAGCTCAGACCAGCGTCCTCGGACAAATCCGGACACCTTGCTTGTGATCCGAAGAACAATTTGTACATCTCCATGGGTGTCATTCCCATGAAGTGTTGTAGGACCCGTGGTCCCTCAGGATTGAATTCCCACAGGCGGAGAGGTCGACGTTTGCAGGGCAGTGTGCGGCGAATCACCATGACTTGCGCCACCACGGTCAGATTGATATCTCTTTCTAGGAGATCTCGAATACGGCCCTGCAGCAAGGGCACGTCTTTCGACGGCCCCCAGATAAGTCCTTCATTAACCCATGATGCCAGCCGTGGTGGGGGACCCGAGCGAAAAGTAGGCGGTGCCACCCATGTGGTGCCCCTAGGGGCTGTGATGTAAAACCAGTCCCGTTGCCATAAGCCGAGCTCCTCTTGAAAAGAGCCTTCGGGCCATGGAGCGTCGTCCATCTTGCTTATTATAGCCCCTCCGCACTCAGCGTGCTGCCCCTCGATCATTTTCGGTTCCACTTTGAAAGTTTTTAGCCACAATCCGAAGTGAGGGGTGATATGGAGGAAGGCCTCGCACACGACAATGAATGATGAGATCTGGAGGATGGACTCCGGAGCTAGGTCGTGGAACTCCAGCCCGTAGTAATACATAAGCCCCCTCACAAAGGGATCGATTGGGAAGCCTAGCCCCCGAAGGAAGTGAGACGCGAACACAACGCTTTCACCGGGCTGGGGAGCGGGGACCGCTTGCCCTTGAGTAGGCAGTCTATGCGAGATTTCGCTGGTTAGATACCTGGCATCTCTTAGCTTTCGCACATCTTCTTCTGTAATGGAGGAAGGCATCCACCGGCCTTGTAGGTCAGAGCCGGACATCTTCGAAGATCCGAAGCGCCTACAACTAGAGCTTTGGGTGTTGGAACTCGAAGCGAGGGGCGGATTTGATTGGTTTGAGAAGAAGGGAGCCGGGCCTTGGTTCCTTTATAAAGGAGGTGAATACCAAGAGCCCTCCCCGTAACCGTTTGAGACTCGCTTTCAATTAGGGAGTCATACCTAAGTCACGATTGGGTTACCCACACTCGTATTGATGAGAATCCCGAAATAAGGGGACGCGATCTCTGCTTTGACAGGACGTGCCAAGGAAACCGCCTCGCTAAACGCGCTGAGGTGGAACAATAAAATGAATAAAGAGCCTGGCTGTGGCATGATGTCACGCCACGGAATACGTCAGCAGATCCGATTGATACAAATATTATTCTCTCTACGAAGGAATGTGGAACTTATTTTGCAGAGCCGGACACTACCCTGGTGTTCAACATCTTCTATGAAATATTCGGAGGAGGAACCCGCCTTGCAATGCCGAAGACAACTTGCGCGCCGGACTCGTCGTCATTGAAGCCTGGTTCAGGGGCTACTGAGGGAGTCCTGGATTAGGGGGTGTCCGGATGGCCGGACTATGACCTTTGGCCGGACTCCCTGGACTATGAAGATACAAGATTGAAGACTCCGTCCCGTGTCCGGATGGGACTTTCCTTGGCGTGGAAGGCAAGCTTGGCGATACGATATGAAGATCTCCTCCCATTGTAACCGACTCTGTGTAACCCTAGCCCTCTCCGGTGTCTATATAAACCGGAGAGTTTTAGTCCGTAGGACGAACAACAATCATACCATAGGCTAGATTCTAGGGTTTAGCCACTCCGATCTCGTGGTACATCTACTGTACTACCCATATCATCAATATTAATCAAGCGGGAGTAGGGTTTTACCTCCATCGAGAGGGCCCGAACTTAGGTAAAAGCATCGTGTCCCTTGTCTCCTGTTACCATCCGCCTAGACGCATAGTTCGGGACCCCCTACCCGAGATCTGCCGGTTTTGACACCGACACCAGCTCTCCTCAGACTCTGTCTCCAGCACACCATAGGCAACTGGAAATACAAAACTGTGTGCATCAATTGCACAAGCTGCTACTAATAGTCCTTTAAACCTCCCTGTGAGAAAAGTGGCATCAATAGCCAAATAAGGCATGCAGCCTGCCAAAAAAACCCGGCGACAAGCCTCAAAGCAAACAAAAACGCTCCTAAAGCATTCCTTGGTCTTTGTCGCTCCCTTGAATGTGTACTCCATGGTGTGGTGATCAATATCTACAATACTACTTGGGCTTGTCCTCTCCACTTCACCTTTGAATGAATACAACAATTGAAAACTTTCCTGCCAGTTACCATAAATAGAATCCATAGCATGTTGTTTACCATTGAACAACCTCATGTATGGTAAATCTATCTTGAACTTATCTTTGATGTTCTTCTGCAATTACTTTGGACCCACTTGCTGGTTTTCTTTCACCCACTTCTTTACTTCTTCTGCCACCCATCTTGACTTGGCTCTACTGATTGTATCCTTCCTAAGGGTTGATTCCTGGCATGTGTGCTTAAAAGGGTTCACTTTGACCTGAACATTAGTGCTATTTCACATTTTAGATGCGAGCAGCCTCCATGGACAACCCTCAGTCGGACGGTGCACTCTGTAACATACTTGATCGCTCTTGTCAACTTTGAAAGTACGTTCTACCTTGATGCAGTATGTCACAAGTGCATTTCTACACTCATTCATGGAGGCAAAAATTGTACCTTCTTCCATATGAGGGTTGAAAGGGTCCCATTCAATAGCTAGAAGGTCTTCGTCCTCACCCACCACTTCATCATCCACACGGACTGCATTGTGAGCCTCATCTTGGTTATCAGCCCGAGGTACCCGTCGTAAATTCCTAATAACATCAGAATATAGCTTCTCTTCATCAACCCCAGAATTGTAGTCATCAGGCTCCACTTCAAGGGGGACCCTACTGCTGTTGCCCACACTTGTCAAGCCACCACGTCACCGTGCACCAACTGAACTGTTCTGGCTAGAGATGCCATTACGACGACTTGGTTCCCCCCGAGATGTTGCACCCGTCATCCTAGGTCCAAATGCCTGCTCAAGCACATCAACTTGCAGCCTCACATGAAAATTATCTTTCTCTTTATGCCTAACAAACATGGTAGCTAGCTCTTCATCATTACTAACTATCACCCATTTCTTTTCCCCATCATAGTATTTGTATACCACTTCATCAAGCAAACCCCAAGGATATTGGCTACAAATTACATCCCCAAATTGTCTGAAACTCCAATTACTAGCCATTGGCAACCGATAATCAAAACCTCCTTGGTATTTCTTCTTATCCTTTGCATCGAACGTGCATCGGTCCCTTCTTATCTGCATCAAGAAAGTAAACCGCAACTCCATCCTAAACCATGGTGTTGTTTTTGTGCATAAATAAAAGTTCTCGGAACGGAACAGAACTTTGCGAGGATTTTTTATATCAGTAATAAGAATTTCTGGAGCCAAGACCTGCTGTAGAGGGGCACCTGGGTGGGCACAACCCACCAGGGCGTGCCCCCCTCTCTTGGCCCACCCAGGTGTGCTGTACCCACCTGGTGGCCCCGCTGATGACCCCCCTGATACTATAAATTCACATTATTCTAGAAAAAACTCAGGGAGAAAGAATTATCGCGATCCACAAGACGGGGTCGCCACCAAGCCCTGTTCTTCCTCGGGAGGGCAGATCTGGAGTATGTTTGGGGCTCCGGAGAGGGGGATCTTCATTCTTCGTCATCACCAACCCTTCTCCATCGCCAATTCCATGATGCTCCCCACCGGGAGTGAGTAATTCCTTCATAGGCTCGCTGGTCGGTGAGGAGTTGGATGAGATTCATCATGTAATCGAGTTAGTTTTGTTAGGGCCCGATCCCTAGTATCCACTATGTTCTTAGATTGATGTTGCTATGACTTTGCTATGCTTAATGCTTGTCACTTTGGGCCCGGGTGCCATGAACTCATATCTGAACCGTTTATGAATTCATCATTATATCCATGTTTTAGATCTGATCTTGCAAGTTATAGGCACCTACTACTTTTATGATCCGACAACCCCGGAGTGACAACAGCCAGGCCCACTCTCGGTGATGATCGTAGTTTGAAGAGTTCATGTATTCACTATGTGTTAATGCTTTGTTCCGGTTCTCTATTAAAAGGAGGCCTTATTATCCCTTAGTTTCCAATATGGACCCCGCTGCCACGGGAGGGTAGGACAAAAGATGGCATGCAAGTTCTTTTAATAAAGCACGTATGACTATTTATGGAATACAGGCCTACATTATATCGATGAACGGGAGCTGGTGCTATATCGCCCTAGCTTATAATTGTCTCATGATGAATATCATCCAACAAGTCACTGATCCAATGCCTATGAATTTGTCCTATATTGATCTTGCTAAGTTAATACTGACGTTGTTACTGTTACACTTGCTACCAAATTACTTCTATCACTGTTACCATTACCATTGCTGCTGCTACTATTATGAAAACTATCAAACTACTTTTCTACTGATCACTTTGCTGCAGATAATTAATCTCCAGGTGTGGTTGAATTGACAACTCAGCTGCTAATACCTTGAAATATTCTTTGGCTCCCCTTGTGTCGAATCTATAAATTTGGGTTGAATACTCTACCCTCGAAAACTGTTGCGATCCCCTATACTTGTGGGTTATCAGTGCCATGATTCCAGATCTGAACAGTTTATGTTATCACCATCATATCTATGTTCTAGGTCTGATCTTGCAAGTCATATTCACCTATTACGTGTTATGATCTGTAAACCCTGGAGTGATAGTATTCGGGATAATTTCCGGTGATGACCATAGTTTGAGGAGTTCATGTATTCACCATGTGTTAATACCTTTTTCTGGTTCTCTATTAAAAGGAGGCATTAATATCCCTTAGTTTCCATATGGACCCCGCTGCCATGGGAGGGTAGGACAAAAGATGTCATGCAAGTTATTTCCATAAGCACGTATGATTATTTACGGAATACATGCCTACATTATATTTATGAACTGGAGCTAGTTTCGTGTCGCCCTAGGTTATGATTGTTATATTATGAATATCACCTAACGAATCTACCAATCCAATGCCTACGAATTTCCTATATATTGATATTGCTAAGTTACTACTATTGTTGTTACTGTTACACTTGCTACAAAATCATTGCTATCACCGTTACTGTTACTATTGCTGTTACCATTGCTATCAAAACTATCATACTACTTTTGCTATTGATCACTTTGTTGCAGATAGTTAATCTCCAGGTGTGGTTGAATTGACAACTCAGCTGCTAATACTTGCAAATATTCTTTGGCTACCCTTGTGTCGAATCAATAAAGTTGGGTCGAATACTCTACCCTCGAAAACTGTTGTGATCCCCTGTACTTGTGGGTTATCACACACCAAGGAAGATTTAGCCTTGCCAAAAACTAATTTGCTCAGCATTTGATCTTTTCCCTACCAGTCATCCACTCTAGAATCAATGTGGAGCTATCTCCAAGCTCTCCTGAGATGTACAATGTAGCATATAACTGATGGATAACCTCTTGATTCCAGCCATAGTTGAAGCGCATGAAGCCTTTCAGGAGGGAAAGTTCAATATGCTCGATTGCATGGTGGAAACTGTTAGGGAACGTAGTAATTTCAAAGAAATTCCTACGCACACGCAAGATCATGGTGATGCATAGCAACGAGAGGGGAGAGTGTTGTCCACGTACCCTCGTAGACCGTAAGCGGAAGCATTATGACAACGCGGTTGATGTAGTCGTACGTCTTAACGATCCGACCGATCCAAGCACCGAACGTACGGCACCTCCGAGTTCAGCACACGTTCAGCTCGATGACGATCCCGGGACTCCGATCCAGCAGGGTGTCGGGGATGAGTTCCATCAGCACGACAGCATGGTGATGATGATGATGTTCTACCGATGCATATCCGTTGATTTGTGTCTCCGTGATCCAGGACGGAACCCAGTTGCAAGCAAAGAATTGTTTGGTCATCTTGGAAGGCAAACTGTGAAAGGAAAATGAAGGCCGGTTTACAATTGACAGTTTAAGTATACTATTCAGTGTTAAACCGGAAAATTGTTGTTCAAGTCTAGTTGGAGGTTTAAGTGAGGGCTAATGGTATATGGCGGATTCTGTTCAGGAGCGGCAAGACGCTATGGTATGGTGAACTAACAATATGGATCTAGCCGCAGATCAAAGCTATCAGGTGCATATATAAACTCAGTAAAAAGACTAAGAGAAGGGCGCAGAAGAACTGATGAACGGCGACAAACATAGATGAACTTGAAGCCCTAATGGAGATCTAGGGTTACAGGAAAGTGAACTTACCAGGGCCACAAAGCGGCGGAGGAGCGTTGCAGGGTCTCTGGTACGAACAAGGTGATGCAGCGGCCTTGGTTGGTGCAGATTCGAAGGTCGACGGCGGTGGTGGCGCTGGGGCTCTTCGGGTCGCGAGGAGGAAGATGAGGAGAAAGGGGAGAAAGTGGAAGGACCCTTCGGGTTTATTTATAACGAGGCAGGAAGATAATCGACACGCGCGATAATCAAGGAGCCTGAAGCGGCAAAGTGGGCACGGCTGACGCCTCGATTTTCGGGATATCATTAATGAAGGAATCTTTTTAATCATTTTTTACAGAGATGACATCATGATGATCCGTTGCTGTGTCCAGATGATGACGTCATGGCGGTTTAACAAAGTTTATAAAAGAAGATATCATGGCGGTTCACGAGAAATGAAGGAAGAGGTTCACAGGATTTTTCTAAGTGCTGAAGATTGACATGAACAGGTACAAATCAATCTTGGGCCTAATGTTGGGGATATAACTACTGAGTGTAAACCGCCCAGGAGGGTCGGTTCACCCACTACTATATTGAAGCCCATGAAGACCCAGAAGATGGCGCTTTACGAATGAAGCTTAGAGGCCCGGAGCCCAAAGGCGGAATAGGGCCCATAGTGATAAACCGACATAGTCATGTAACTTGTATTGTAATATAAGGAAACGAGAAACCGAGCCGGACGCTGTTACACGCCGGCCTCGGGACTCTGTAAACCGGCCGGGCGTTAACCCGTGTATATAAGGGGACGACCCGGCGGTGGTTTAGGGACAAGAAACAACAACTCGAGAGCCAGGCATAGCGTGTTTAGCTCCTTGGTTATCGAGACCCCAATAATCCCATCACAACTAGACGTAGGCCTTTACCTTCATCGAAGGGGCCGAACTAGTATAAAATCCCTCGTGTCCTTTGTTTGGTTTAACCCCTTTAAGTTAACCCCTCGCGATGGCTCCATGACTAAGTCCTTTCACGAGGACATCTGACGTGATATTTCCACGAAAGTTGGGAATGTAGTATTTTAAAAAAAATTCCTACGCACACGCAAGATCATGGTGATGCATATCAACGAGAGGGGAGAGTTTGTCCACGTACCCTCATAGACCGAAAGCGGAAGTGTTTAGCACAACGCAGTTGATGTACTCGTACATATTCACGATCCGACCGATCAAGTACCGAACGCACGCCACCACCTAGTTCAGCACACGTTCAGCTCGATGATGTCCCTCGAACTCCGATCCAGCCGAGCTTTGAGGGAGAGTTCCGTCAGTAAGATGGCGTGGTGACGATGATGATGTTCTACCAACGAGGGCTTCGCCTAAGCACCGCTACGATATAACGAGGTGGATTATCATGGAGGGGGGCACCGCACAGGGCTGAGAGATCCATGTTGGGGAACGTTGGAGGAAAACAAAAAATTTCCTACGGTTTCACCAAGATCAATCTATGAGTTCATCTAGCAACGAGAGAGAGGAGTGCATCTACATACCCTTGTAGATCGAGCGGAAGCGTTCAAGAGAATGGGGTTGAGGGAGTCGTACTCGTCGTGATCCAAATCACCGGAGATCCTAGCGCCGAACGAACGGCACCTCCGCGTTC
This sequence comes from Triticum aestivum, assembly GCF_018294505.1. Classification (NCBI taxonomy): domain Eukaryota; kingdom Viridiplantae; phylum Streptophyta; class Magnoliopsida; order Poales; family Poaceae; genus Triticum; species Triticum aestivum. The sequence continues at coordinate 718,934,683 of NC_057798.1, read as the reverse complement.
AACACACGTACGGTCAACGAGACGTATCCTCCTTCTTGATCCAGCAAGGGGGAAGGAGAGGTTGATGAAGATCCAGCAGCAAGACGGTGTGGTGGTGGATGCAGCAGGGATCCCGGCGGGGCTTCGCCAAGTGTCTGCGGGGGGGAGGTGTAGCAAAGGGGGAAGGGAGGCGCCAAGTGCAAGGGGTGCGGATGCCCTCCCTCCCCCCTCTTTATATAGGGCCCCTAGGGGGGCGCCGGCCCTAGGAGATGGGATCTCCTAGGGGGGCGGTGGCCAGGGGGGTGGCTTGCCCCCCAAGCCAGGTGGAGGCGCCCCCACCCCTAGGGTTTCCGAACCCTAGGCACAGGGGGGCCCAAGGGGGGAGCACCAGCCCACCAGGGGCTGGTTCCCCTCCCACTTCAGCCCATGGGGCCCTCCGGGATAGGTGGCCCCACCCGGTGGACCCCTGAACCCTTCCGGTGGTCCCGATACAATACCGGTGACCCCGAAACTTTCCCGATGGCTGAAACCTGACTTCCTATATATAATTCTTTACCTCCGGACCATTCCGGAACTCCTCGTGATGTCCGAGATCTCATCCGGGACTCCGAACAACTTTCATTTTACTGCATACTCATATCTCTACAACCCTAGCGTCACCGAACCTTAAGTGTGTAGACCCTATGTGTTCGGGAGACATGCAGACATGACCGAGACGCCTCTCCGGTCAATAACCAACAGCGGGATCTGGATACCCATGTTGGCTCCCACATGCTCCTCGATGATCTCATCGGATGAACCACGATGTCGAGGATTTAAGCAACCCCGTATACAATTCCCTTTGTCAATCGGTACGTTACTTGCCCGAGACTCGATCGTCGGTATCCCAATACCTTGTTTAATCTTGTTACCGGCAAGTCACTTTACTTGTACTACAATGCATGATCTCGTGACTAGACACTTGGTCACATTGAGCTCATTATGATGATGCATTACCGAGTGGGCCCAGAGATACCTCTCCATCATACGGAGTGACAAATACCAGTCTCGATTCGTGCCAACCCAACAGACACTTTCGGAGATACCCGTAGTGCACCTTTATAGTCACCCAGCTATGTTGTGACGTTTGGCACACCCAAAGCACTCTTACGGTATCCGGGAGTTGCACAATCTCATGGTCTAAGGAAATGATACTTGACATTTGGAAAAGCTCTAGCTAAACGAACTACACGATCTTTGAGCTATGCTTAGGATTGGGTCTTGTCCATCACATCATTCTCCTAATGATGTGATCCCGTTATCAATGACATCCAATGCCCATAGTCAGGAAACCATGACTATCTGTTGATCAACGAGCTAGTCAACTAGAGGCTCAGTAGGGACACGTTGTGGTCTATGTACTCACACGTGTATTACGATTTCCGGATAACACAATTGTAGCATGAATAATAGACTCTTACCATGAACAAAGAAATATAATAATAACCATTTTATTATTGCCTCTAGGGCATATTTCCAACAGTCTCCCACTTGCACTAGAGTCAATCATCTAGTTACATTGTGATGAATCGAACACCCATGGAATTTTGGTGTTGATCATGTTTTGCCCTAGGGAGAGGTTTAGTCAACGGATCTGCTACATTCAGGTCCGTGTGTACTTTACAAATATCTATGTCTCCATCTTGAACATTTTCACGTATGGAGTTGAAGCGACGCTTAATGTGCCTGGTCTTCTTATGAAACCTGGGCTCCTTGGCAAGTGCAATAGCTCCAGTGTTGTCACAGAAGAGTTTGATCGGCCCCGACGCATTGAGTATGACTCCTAGGTCGGTGATGAACTCCTTCACCCAGATTGCTTCATGTGCTGCCTCCGAGGCTGCCATGTACTCTGCTTCACATGTAGATCCCGCCATGATGCTTTGCTTGCAACTGCACCATCTTACTACCCCACCATTCAAAATATACATGTATCCGGTTTGTGACTTAGAGTCATCCAAATCTGCGTCGAAGCTAGCGTCAACGTGACCCTTTACGACGAGTTGTTCGTCACCTCCATAAACGAGAAACATATCCTTAGTCCTTTTCAGGTACTTTAGGATGTTCTTGACCGCTGTCCAGTGTTCCTTGCCGGGATTACTTTGGTACCTTCCTACCAAACTTACGGCAAGGTTTACATCAGGTCTGGTACACAGCATGGCATACATAATAGACCCTATGGGTGAGGCATAGGGGATGACACTCGTCTCTTCTTTATCTTCTGTCATGGTCGGGCAATGAGCCGAGCTCAATCTCACACCTTGCAATACAGGCAAGAACCCTTTCTTTTACTGATCCATATTGAACTTCTTCAATATCTTATCAAGGTATGTACTTTGTGAAAGACCTATGAGGCGTCTTGATCTATCCCTATAGATCTTGATGCCTAATATGTAAGCAGCTTCTCCAAGGTCCTTCATTGAAAAACACTTATTCAAGTAGGCCTTAATGCTGTCCAAGAGTTCTATATCATTTCCCATCAAAAGTATGTCATCTACATATAATATGAGAAATGCTACAGCGCTCCCACTCACTTTCTTGTAAACGTAGGCTTCTCCATAAGTCTGCATAAACCCAAACGCTTCGATCATCTCATCAAAGCGAATGTTCCAACTCCGAGATGCTTGCACCAGCCCATAAATGGATCGCTGGAGCTTGCATACCTTGTTAGCATTCTTAGGGTCAACAAAACCTTCCGGCTACATCATATATAGTTCTTCCTTAAGATGACCGTTAAGCAATGTCGTTTTGACGTCCATCTGCCATATCTCATAATCATAGTATGCGGCAATTGCTAACATGATTCAGACGGACTTTAGCTTCGCTACGGGAGAGAATGTCTCATCGTAGTCAACCCCTTGAACTTGCTGATAACCCTTAGCGACAAGTCGAGCTTTATAGATGGTAACATTTCCATCCGCGCCCGTCTTCTTCTTAAAGATCCATTTGTTTTATATCGCCCACCGATCATCGGGCAAGTCTGTCAAAGTCCATACTTCATTTTCATACATGGATCCTATCTCGGATTGCATGGCTTCAAGCCATTTGTTGGAATCTGGGCCCGCCATCGCTTCTTCATAGTTCGAAGGTTCACTGTTGTCTAACAACATGATTTCCAGGACAGGGTTGCCATACCACTCTGGTGTGGAACGTGTCCTCATGGACCTACGAAGTTCAGAAGTAACTTGATCCGAAGTACCTTGATCATCATCATTAATTTCCTCTTCATTTGGTGCTGGCACCACAGGAACATCTTCCTGAGCTGCGCTACTCACCGGTTCAAGAGGTAGTACTTCATCAAGTTCCACTTTCCTCCCACTTACTTCTCTCGAGAGAAACTCTTTCTCCAGAAAGGACCCGTTCTTGGCAACAAAGATCTTGCCTTCGGATCTGAGGTAGAGGTATACCCAATGGTTTCCTTGGGGTATCCTATGAAGACGCATTTTTCCGACTTGGGTTCGAGCTTTTCAGGTTGAAGTTTCTTGACATAAGCATCGCATCCCCAAACTTTTAGAAACGACAACTTAGGTTTCTTCCCAAACCATAATTCATACAGTGTCGTCTCAACGGTTTTAGACGGTGCCCTATTTAAAGTGAATGTAGCTGTCTCTAGAGCGTATCCCCAAAAAGATAGCTGTAAGTCGGTAAGAGACATCATAGATCGCACCATATCCAATAGAGTGCAATTACGACGTTCAGACACACCGTTACGCTGAGGTGTTCCAGGCGGCGTGAGTTGTGAAACGATTCCACATTTCCTTAAGTGCATACCAAATTCATGACTTAAATATTCTCCTACACGATCTGACTGTAGGAACTTTATCTTTCGGTCACGTTGATTCTCTACCTCATTCTAAAATTCGTTGAACTTTTCAAAGGTCTCAGACTTGTGTTTCATCAAGTAGACATACCCATATCTACTCAAGTCGTCAGTGAGAGTGAGAACATAACGATATCCTCTGTGAGCCTCAACGCTCATTGGACTGCACACATCAGTATGTATGATTTCCAATAAGTTGGTTGCTCGCTACATTGTTCTGGAGAACAGAGTCTTGGTCATTTTGCCCATGAGGCATGGTTCGCATGTGTCAAATGATTCAAAATCGAGAGACTCTAAAAGTCCATCAGCATGGAGCTTCTTCATGCGCTTGACACCAATGTGACCAAGGCGGCAGTGCCACAAGTATGTGGGACTATCGTTATCAACTTTACATCACGTTCGAGATTCATTAAGAATAAACCATTGACCATCGGGGCATGACCATAAAACATATCTCTCATATAAATAGAACAACCATTATTCTCGGATTTAAATGAGTAGCCATCTCGTATTAAATGAGATCCAGATACAATGTCCATGCTCAAACTTGGCACTAAATAACAATTATTGAGGTTTAAAAGTAATCCCGTAGGTAAATGTAGAGGTAGCGTGCCGACGGCGATCACATCGACCTTGGAACCATTCCCGACATGCATCGTCACCTCGTCCTTCGCTAGTCTCTGCTTATTCCGCAGCTCCTGCTTTGAGTTACAAATATGAGCAACGGCACCGGTATCAAATACCCAGGAGCTACTACGAGTACTGGTAAGGTACACATCAATTACATGTATATCACATATACCTTTAGTGTTGCCGGCCTTCTTGTCCGCTAAGTACTTGGGGCAGTTCCGCTTCTAGTGTCCGCTTCCCTTGCAATAAAAGCACTCAGTTTCAGGCTTGGGTCCATTCTTTGACTTCTTCCCGGCAACTGGCTTACCGAGCGCGACAACTCCCTTACCGTCCTTCTTGAAGTTCTTCTTACCCTTGCCTTTCTTGAACTTAGTGGTTTTATTCGCCATCAACACTTGATGTTCTTTCTTGATCTCTACCTCCGCTGATTTCAGCATTGAATATACCTCAGGAATGGTCTTTTCCATCCCCTGCATATTGAAGTTCATCACAAAGCTCTTGTAGCTCGGTGGAAGCGACTGGAGGATTCTGTCAATAAGCGCGTCATCCGGGAGATTAACTCCCAGCTGAGTCAAGCGGTTGTGCAACCCAGACATCTTGAGTATGTGCTCACTGACAGAACTATTTTCCTCCATCTTACAGCTGAAGAACTTGTCGAAGACTTCATATCTCTCGACCCGGGCATGATCTTGGAAAACCATTTTCAGCTCTTCGAACATCTCATATGCTCCGTGTTGCTCAAAACGTTTTTGGAGCCCCGGTTCTAAGCTGTAAAGCATGCCGCACTGAACAAGGGAGTAATCATCAGCAGAAGACTGCCAAGCGTTCATAACATCTTGATTCTCTGGGATGGGTGCTTCACCTAGCGGTGCTTCTAGGACATAATCTTTCTTGGCAGCTATGAGGATGATCCTCAGGTTCTGGACCCAGTCCGTATAGTTGCTGCCATCATCTTTCAGCTTGGTTTTCTCTAGGAACGCGTTGAAGTTGAGGGTGACATGGGCCATTTGATCTACAAGACATATTGTAAATATTTTAGACTAAGTTCATGATAATTAAGTTCATCTAATCAAATTATTTAATGAACTCCCACTCATATTAGACATCCCTCTAGTCATCTAAGTGATACATGATCCGAGTCGACTAGGCCGTGTCCGATCATCACTTGAGACGGACTAGTCATCATCGTTGAATATCTCCATGTTGATCGTATCTTCCATACGACTCATGTTCGACCTTTCGGTCTCTTGTGTTCCGAGGCCATGTCTGTACATGCTAGGCTCGTCAAGTTAACCTAAGTGTTTTTGCATGTGTAAATCTGTCTTACACCCGTTGTATGTGAACGTTAGAATCTATCACACCCGATCATCACGTGGTGCTTCGAAACGACGAACTTTCGCAACGGTGCACAGTTAGGGTGAACACTTTCTTGAAATTACTATGAGGGGTCATCTTATTTACTACCGTCGTTCTAAGAAAACAAGATGCATAAACATAATAAACATCACATGCAATTAAACAGTGACATGATATGGCCAATATCATATAGCTCCTTTGATCTCCATCTTCGGGGCTCCATGATCATCTTCGTCGCCGGCATGACACCATGATCTCCATCATCGTGTCTCCATGAAGTTGCTCGCCAACTATTACTTCTACTGCTATGGCTAACGGTTTAGCAATAAAGTAAAGTAATTACATGGTGTTAAATCATTGACACGCAGGTCATATAATAATTAACACAACTCCAATGGCTCCTACCGGTTGTCATACTCATCGACATGCAAGTTGTGATTCCTATTACACGAACATGATCTCATACATCACAATATATCATTCATCATTCATCACAACTTTTGGCCATATCATATCACAAATCATATGCTGCAAAAACAAGTTAGACGTCCTCTAATTGTTGTTGCATGTTTAACGTGGCTGCAATAGGGTTCTAGCAAGAATGTTTTCTTACCTACGTAAAAGCCACAACGTGATTTTTCAACTTCTATTTACCCTTCATAAGGACCCTTTTCATTGAATCCGCTCCAACTAAAGTAGGAGAGACAGACACCCGCTAGCCACCTTATGCAACTAGTGCATGTCAGTCAGTGGAACCTGTCTCACGTAAGCGTACGTGTAAGGTCGGGCCGGGCCGCTTCATCCCACAATACCGCTGAAGCAAAATAAGACTAGTAGTGGCAATAAAGTTGACAACATCTACGCCCACAACAAATTTGTGTTCTACTCGCACAAAGAGAACTACACATATACCTAGCTATAATACCACTGTTGGGGAATGTTGCAGAAAAACAAAAAATTTCCTACGGTTTCACCAAGATCAATCTATGAGTACATCTAGCAATGAGAGAGAGGAGTGCATCTATATACCCTTGTAGATCGAGCGGAAGCGTTCAAGAGAACGGGGTTGAGGGAGTCGTACTCGTCGCGATCCAAATCACCGGAGATCCTAGCGCCGAACGGACGGCACCTCCGCGTTCAACACATGTACGGTCAGCGAGACGTCTCCTCCTTCTTGATCTAGAATGGGGGAAGGAGAGGTTGATGAAGATCCAGCAGCACGACGGCGTGGTGGTGGATGCAGCAGGGATCCCGGCAGGGCTTCGCCAAGCGTCTGCGGGAGGGAGAGGTGTAGCAAAGGGGGAAGGGAGGCGCCAAGTGCAAGGGGTGCGTCTGCCCTCCCTCACCCCCCCCCCCTCTTTATATAGGTCCCCTAAGGGGGGCGGCCAGGGGGTGGCTTGCCCCCCAAGCCAGGTGGAGGTGCCCCCACCCCTAGGGTTTCCCAATCCTAGGCACAGGGGGGGCAAGGGGGGCACACCAGCCCACCAGGGGCTGGTTCCCCTCCCACTTCAGCCCATGGGGCCCTCCAGGATAGGTGGCCCCACCCGGTGGACCCCCGGGACCCTTCCGGTGGTCCCGCTGCAATACCGGTGACCCCCGAAACTTTCCCGATGGCCGAAACCTGACTCCCTATATATAATTCTTTACCTCCGGAACATTCCGGAACTACTCGTGACGTCCGGGATCTCATGCAGGACTACGAACAACTTTCTGTTTATTGCATACTCATATCTCTACAACCCTAGCATCACCGAACCTTAAGTGTGTAGACCCTACGGGTTCGGGAGACATGCAGACATGACCGAGACACATGTCCGGTCAATAACCAACAGCGGGATCTGGATACCCATGTTGGCTCCCACATGCTCCTCGGTGATCTCATCAGATGAACCACGATGTCGAGGATTTAAGCAACCCCGTATACAATTCCCTTTGTCAATCGGTACGTTACTTGCCCGAGACTCGATCTTCGGTATCCCAATACCTTGTTTAATCTCGTTACCGGCAACTCACTTTACTCGTACTGCAATGCATGATCCTGTGACCAGACACTTGGTCACATTGAGCTCACTATGATGATGCATTACCGAGTGGGCCCAGAGATACCTATCCATCATACGGAGTAACAAATCCCAGTCTCGATTCGTGCCAACCCAACAGACACTTTCAGAGATACCCGTACTGCACCTTTATAGTCACCCAGTTACGTTGTGACGTTTGGCACACCCAAAGCACTCTTACGGTATTCGGGAGTTGCACAATCTCATGGTCTAAGGAAATGATACTTGACATTTGGAAAACCTCTAGCTAAATGAACTACACGATCTTTGAGCTATGCTTAGGATCGGGTCTTGTCCATCACATCATTCTCCTAATGATGTGATCTCGTTATCAATGACATCCAATGCCCATAGTCAGGAAACCATGACTATCTGTTGATCAACGAGCTAGTCAACTAGAGGCTCACTAGGGACACGTTGTGGTCTATGTATTCACACGTGTATAACGATTTCCGGATAACACAATTGTAGCATGAATAATAGACTATTACCATGAACAAAGAAATATAATAATAACCATTTTATTATTGCCTCTAGGGCATATTTCCAACAATCCAAGGGATCAATTGTTGTGTCTTGGGGTGCCCCCCTGCCCTTGTATATAAAGGAGCAAGGGGGAAGGCGGCTGGCCAAGGAGGAGGGCGCGCCAAGGGGGGGAGTCCTACTCCCACCGGGAGTAGGACTCCTCCTTTCCTTGTTGGAGTAGGAGAGAAGATAAGAGGAGGAGAGGGAGAAGGAAAAGGGGGTTGCACCCCTTGTCCAATTTGGACCAGAGAGGGGGTGCAGGCCTCCTTCCTTTTGGCCTCTCTCCTCCATTCCCGTATGGCCCAATAAGGCCCATATACTCCCCGGTGAATTCCCGTAACTCTCCGGTAAAATACCCGAATCACTCGGAACCTTTCTGAATTCTGAATATAGTCATCCAATATATCAATCTTTACGACTCGACCATTTTGAGACTCCTCGTCATGTCCCCGATCTCATCCGGGACTCCGAACTACCTTCGGTACATCAAAACACATAAACTCATACTATAACCATCATCAAACTTTAAGCGTGCGGACCCTATGGGTTCGAGAACTATGTAGACATGACCGAGACACGTCTCCGGTCAATAACCAATAGCCAAACCTGGATGCTCATATTGGCTCCCACATATTCTACGAAGATCTTTATCGGTCAAACCGCATAACAACATACGTTGTTCCCTTTGTCATCGGTATGTTACTTGCCCGAGATTTGCTCGTCGGTATCTCAATACCTAGTTCAATATCGTTACCGGCAAGTCTCTTTACTTGTTTCGTAATACATCATCATGCAACTAACTCATTAGTTGCAATGCTTGCAAGGCTTATAGTGATGTGCATTACCGAGTGGGCCTAGAGATACCTCTCTGACAATCGGAGTGACAAATCCTAATCTCGAAATACGCCAACCCAACAAGTACCTTCAGAGACACCTGTAGAGCACCTTTATAATCACCCAGTTATGTTGTGACATTTGGTAGCACACAAAGTGTTCCTGCGGTAAACGGGAGTTGCATAATCTCATAGTCATAGGAACATGTATAAGTCATGAAGAAAGCAATAGTAACATACTAAACGATCAAGTGCTAAGCTAACGGAATGGGTCAAGTCAATCGCCTCATTCTCCTAATGATGTGATCCCGTTAATCAAATGAAAACTCTTTGTCTATGGCTAGGAAACATAACCATCTTTGATCAACGAGCTAATCAAGTAGAGGCATACTAGTGACACTATGTTTGTCTATGTATTCACACATGTATTATGTTTCTGGTTAATACAATTCTAACATGAATAATAAACATTTATCAAGATATAAGGAAATAAATAATTACTTTATTATTGCCTCTAGGGCATATTTCCTTCATGAACATCCTCGGCGAGCCCCATGGGAGGTGGGCATAGCCGGCTCTGAGGAAGGCGCGGGTGAGTTCGATGGAACCCCTCCACCTTGAAATAGCCCACACACGGAGCTCCCTCTCCACGAGCACGCCCGGTGGGTATCGCAGCTCCGGCACGATAGGCGGACGGCTGAAGGTCGGCCTGTTGAACTGCATGGTCTCGCTTGGGGAGGGCTCGGTCGATTGGGTGTTTGAAGTTGGAGAGAATGGATCGAATCTGACTTATGGGTGGGAGAGGAAGATAGGCACCCCATTTATAGTCTTGTGGGTGGGAGAGGAAGAGAGAAAGGATGAGAATGGTGCGTGTGTGAATCCGAACGCGTGTGTGTATCCGTTACATTTTGCACTCTTAAATTTTTGCACAAAAATGATGCATGGGGCGCGTGCGTGCATCTGAATCACTGCATAGCTCTTTGACCGGACGGTGCATCTGACCCGCTGCCCTGAACCACCTAGATGGCCTCGCTAGCCTAGCGCGCCTAGCGCGCCTCGCTCGCATGCATGCACGTCGCAGTCTCCCGCGAGTGCAAACCCATGTCGCCGCCTCCCATGCATGCAAGGCCTGGAAAGGCTGAGACGGGCTATTTACTGCGGTCTCAGGCCCAGACAACGAGACGGCCCAACGGTCCATCCAGCACACCCGGTATTTGTTAAAAAAAAGAATCTCCCAGCCAATCAGATTGCATCTCGCGGATCGCCCGCCTCCTCCCCGCAGATTCCTTCTAGAAGGGTTAGATCGACGGTCCTTGATCGCCGGGAGGGTTAGACCTTTGGACCCCTCATTTTAGCACATTTTTCATGAAAATTTGAAAAACCTCACCACAGTTTCATTTTGGATTGAGTAAGAAGGATCCAGGCTTAGTTCCTCATTTTGATGTTTTAGACTTGTTTAAATCTTGGTCAAAGTTTGGTTTGACCAGAATTCAAATGAGCAAAACAAAATTCAAAAAAAACAAAAAAAGGAAAAACCATGTGCTCATTCAAACATCATCCAACAGATTTAAACATCATGTCAAACATAGTTCTAACATAGGTCCAACATCATCCAACAGAAATACAACATTATTCATAATGTTTCATAATTATTCATATATAGCGTTCGGGCTTCCGTCTGGTCCTTGAGCTTCTTGCCATCAGTTTGCTGCCCGTGCACCTTGTGCTCATTGCTTCTTCTCTTCTCCTCTTGGTTGTCGGTACCTTGCGCGTCTTCTTCAAACCTATCATAGAGCTGTGCAAAACATAAAGGGTAATGAGATCATGTCAAGTGATAAATGTACAGTAATATTTGACCCTTGCAAGATTTACATACCTAACAGAACTCACAACAACAAAAGGTTGGTCACCATTTGGAGCCTCACTTGGATCATCATTTGGAGCCTCACTTGGATCACCATGATCATCATTTGGAGCCTCACTTGGATCACCGTGATCACTATTTGGAGCCTCACTTGGATCACCATTTTGAGCCTCACTTGAATCATTATTTGGAGGATATTTTGGATCATCGCCAAAATCATGCGGCTGTTGACCATCATCATTTCGAACCTCGTCAAAATCCTCATCTGATGCAACCGGCTGTTGACCATCATTTTCATCATCTGTTGAGGCAACCGGCTGCTGACCAACATTTTCATCGAAGCCTTCATAGAAACTCTCTCCAAACGCTGGATCTACTATGTTATCACAATACTTACCGAAATGACCAGACCCACCACACCTTGTGCACTCACGCTTCCTCGCTCCAAGTCCAGCTCCTTCGCTACGAGGTCTGATTCGACTCTTCCTTGGTCTATCTGCTGATCTCTTTAGAACTGGAGCACAAAGCTTGAATCTAGGGTCCACCATGTCCCATTGTTGTTTTCCCTCCATAGCAGGCAAGGCATAAGCATATGTGGCTTTGAACCTTGCAACAGAGTAGTAATCATGCACATACTGTTGTATGTTCCCTGCTGGACCTGGGAGAGAAGTGATGAAAAACAAGGCATGAATGCATGGCAACCCAGTTATCTGCCATTGCCTACAACTGCAAGTTCTAGCTTCTAAATCTACTGGATATCTCCATTCCCTCTTCTCTTTATCCAAATATGATATCTCTATTGTGGTACCTGAGCAAAGAGTCATGTTCATTTCCAAGCCTGTTGTTTTCTGCTTCAGTTCATTCATCACGGCAGGGATGATAATGTGGCCCATGAATTTTGCCTCGGCTATTCCTGCACGATAATGAAATTTCTGCATTTATTATATCCTTATCTTGTCAAGCAAATCCACCACATAATGACCCTTTAGTTTCCGAATCGTTGAGTTGAAAGACTATGCTAGATTATTGTGCACATAGTCAACTTTGCTCAGTTCACTGAATTGGCTTCTGGCCCATAACTTGGAGTGGTGTGTTTCCAAGTATTCTTTCACTTTGGGATTCATGTATAACTGCCTCAAGTGGTAGTTGTGCTTCTTCACAGTGCAAGTCAAAGATGCTGGCCATAAATTGTCGGTATACACCTTTCCTTTGAATTTCTTCATGAAATTTGCAGCAAGGTGACGCATGCATTCCCTATGCTCTACTCCAAGGAACGCATTGTCCACGGCCACTTCTAAACCTTTGCAGGCATCTGTATGAATGACCAACCCATTGGGATGTGCAATAGCCCGGCGCAGATTATGCAAAAACCAAGTCCAGCTGAGGGAGTCCTGGATTTGGGGGTGTCCGGATGGCCGGACTATGACCTTCGGCCGGACTCCTGGACTACGAAGATACAAGATTGAAGACTCCATCCTGTGTCCGGATGGGACTTTCCTTGGCGTGGAAGGCAAGCTTGGCGATACGATATGAAGATCTCCTCCCATTGTAACCGACTCTGTGTAACCCTAGCCCTCTCCGGTTTCTATATAAACCGGAGAGTTTTAGTCCGTAGGACGAACAACAATCATACCATAGGCTAGATTCTAGGGTTTAGCCACTCTGATCTCGTGGTATATCTACTCTTGTACTACCCATATCATCAATATTAATCAAGAAGGAGTAGGGTTTTACCTCCATCGAGAGGGCCCGAACCTGGGTAAAAACATCGCGTCCCTTGTCTCCTGGTACCATCTGCCTAGACGCACAGTTCGGGACCCCCTACCCGAGATCCGCCGGTTTTGACACCAACATTGGTGCTTTCATTGAGAGCTCCTCTGTGTCGTCACCTTTAGGCCCGATGGCTTCTTCGCTCGTCAACCGCGACGCTGTCGGGATGAGACTTTTCTCCCCGGATAGATCTTCGTATTCGGCGGCTTCGCACTGTGGGCCGACTCGTTCGGCCATCTGGAGCAGATAAGGAGCTACGCCCCTGGCCATCAGGTCAGGTTTGGAAGCTTGAAATACACGACCAACATCCGCGGGGACTTGATCTTCGACGGATTCGAGCCACAACCGGGCATGCCGCACTGTCATGATGGGCACGATTTAGCTCTGTCATCGGACAATGCCCAGAGCGTCGCTCAGGTGTCCGCTCCGACCATTAGCTCGGAGCCCACTATGCCAGTCGGGGACGGACGGTTAGACGCCACCCCGGAAACTGCAATCTCTACGGCGATAGAGCCGGATACCAGCCTAGTCCCTCGCAAGGCCCGTGACTCCAAGGTGCCGGACTCCGAGTTGCCGGACTCCATAAATCCCGCACCTCTCCCGATTAAGCCCGATTGGGCTCCGGTCATGGAGTTCACCGCCGCGGACGTCTTTGAGCGCTCACCTTTCGGCAACATCCTGAATTCATTAAAGTCTTTCTCTTTGTCAGGAGAGCCTTGGCCGGACTACGGCCAACATGGTTGGGATGCGGACGATGAAGAAATTTGTAGCCCACCCACCACCCACTTCGTAGCCACTGTCGACAATTTAACCGACATGCTAGGCTTCGACTCCGAAGATATCAATGGTATGAACACCGATAAAGGAGACGATCAAGAACCAGCACCTATAGGGCTCCAGAAAAACACCTCATCATACGATGTATACATGGTGGACACACGCAACAGAAGCGACTACGAGGACCAAAAGGATGCGGCCAGAGATCGCTCCCCCGAGAAACAATCAAAGCGGCGATGTAAGCGCAAGGCCAAGCCCCACCTCGAGAAAAATCCAGCCATAGAGCAGGGCAACTCAACGGACGATGAACATGCCGTCGAGAATCCGTCCAAGCAAGGCGGACAATCCGAACAACCAATCCCCGGGAAGGATAATAGCCCGGACGACCTCACACCACACAAATTGCTGGAACATCAGAACCTCCACCAAAGGCTCGTCACCACTGCACGTAGCCTGAAAAAGCAGAAGTGGAGGCTCAAGACAGCGGAGGATGCACTCAGGATCACATGGGGCAAGGTACTCAAAACCGCACACAAGTACGGCAATAGTCGCCACATAAAGAGCTATTCAAAGCGGAAACTACTACCGGAATTTGACGAAGAGGCCATAAAGCCCCCACAGTCAAAAAATAAGGACGCCACAAGGTCGGATAGACGACCCTGCGACCAATCTCACGCTTCAAAGGACGCCGCACTCAATATAGTGCACGATCCTCTAAGACTGGCCCTACCAGATCCATCTATAGGCCAAGAAAGCAAGCTCCAATGAGTGATGCAACGCAAAAAATACCCGAAAATCGCGGCACGCCTAAATACAGGGTTGCCGCACACCCCCTATGTTTTACTGATGAGGTGCTGGATCATGAATTTCCAGCCAGATTCAAGCCAGTGAACATAGAACCATACGACGGAACAACAGACCCTGGAGTCTGGATCGAGGACTACATCCTCCACATACACATGGCCAGAGGAGACGACCTCCACGCCATAAAATACTTACCCCTTAAGCTCAAAGGGACAGCCCGGCATTGGCTTAAAAGCCTCCTCGAGAACACCATGGGAAGTTGGGCAGTGCTTGAGAATGCTTTCCGGGCAAATTTTCAAGGGACCTATGTCCGCCCCCCAGATGCAGACGATCTAAGCCATATAACTCAGCAGCCCGGAGAGTCAGCCTGGAAGCTCTGGAACAGATTCCTTATCAAAAAGAATCAGATAGTCGACTGTCCGGACGCAGAGGCCCTAGCAGCTTTCAAACATAGCATCCAAGACGAATGGCTCACCAGACACCTCGGCTAAGAAAAGCCGTGAACAATGGCCGCGTTAACAAGCCTCATGACCTGCTTCTGTGCAGGAAAGGATAGCTAGTTGGCAAGAAGCAGCACCAGCGACCCGAATACGTCCGAACTCAGAGATGGGAACGGGAAGCCGCGCCGTAAAAAAGAACCACGCCGGATAAAGGACAAAAGCCCGATGAGCACGGCAGTAAACGCAAGATTCAAAAGCCCTCGGCAAAATCAGAAAAAGATGCCCTCCAAAGAAGATAGGGACGAGCTATCCAACCTCAACAAAAATTTAGACAAAATATGTCAAATCCACAACACTCCGGGGAGACCTGCAAACCATACCCACCGAGATTATTGGGTCTTTAAGCAGTCCGGCAAGCTCAACGCCGAACACAAGGGGCTCAACACACCAAGCGGAGATGACAATGCACCCCACGAGCAGATTACCTGAGAACAAAAGAAGTTCCCAGAAGATGTCAAGACAGTAAATCTACTTCTTGCGATGAAGAAGAATAGAACGACACCTACAACGACACGCGCCGTACAGCCAGCCCCAGAGGAGCAACCCCACTGGTTGTTGCAACCAATCACCTTTGATCATCTAGATTACTCAAGAGGAGACCAGAACGCGGGCTGGACTACCCTGGTCTTAAATCCAATCATTAACGGACTCCAATTTACGAACGTCCTTATGGACGGCGGCAGTGACTTGAACCTGTTGTATCAGGACACAGTCCGTAAACTCGGGATAAACCCAGTCGCAATCCACCTCGGCAACACTTCCTTTCAAGGAGTAACGCCCGGTTCGGATACCCCAAGTATGGGTTCCCTTACGTTAGAAGTCACGTTCGGATCACCCGACAACTTCCGAAGCGAAAAGCTAACATTCCACATCGCCCCATTCGTAAGTCGCTATCAAGCGCTACTGGGACGTGAAGCTTTCACCCGCTTTAACGCAATACCGCACTACGCATTCCTTACACTTAAAATGCCCGGACCAAAGGGCATCATCTCATTACAAGGGAACATAAATTGACCCCCAAAGTACGGGCAGGGGTGCGGTTGCCTAGGCAGCCACCCACAAATCCAGCCCTACTATCCCGGACACGCCTCGACGAGTCCGGCGTCAACATGCTTAAATTACCGCATACCCTAGTGCAAGGGGCTCCGTGTGCTCACGCCCGGAGACAATACGGCCCAACTCTTGCTCCAAACTATATTTTGTTTATTTCGATATAGATTTCTCGCACGCTTATTTTTTTACTAAGTTCCTCTCTTTCGCAGACGAGCATCGTGCTACGCCCGTCCAGGATACGGCACGACGGAGACACAGGCGCAGACGTGCAGCAGGGACCCGTTCCAAGGATTCTCTTCAGATTAAGACCCTGCGTAAACCTTTTTTACTGTCTCTTGTTGATAACATCCCCCGGTTTTCTCTATAGCCGAGGAGGAGGCTGGCGTCTTGGCATGTGGCCACGTCAGAATTTTTTGCACGTACCGGGACACCAGGGGCTTTTTTACCAAGGGCTCTATTTCGGCCCGTCTTCATAAAGACCGAACACCTTAGGGAGTGATCGGCGTCGCGAGTTTGGCCCTATATGCACCAGCTCCGAATCATGTCTTTGGTCAAATGTTGGGTTTGCCCGGCTCCTGTGTTTTGCTGCCTTACGTTCCGTTATATCGGCTAACGCGGCACCAGGAGAACTACTGTGATTGTGCCCCGGTTCGGCCGGGTGAGCACCTCAGTAGAGAAAGCCGAAAACTGACTGTCATGATATAGCGAGAGACTAGTCAACCACTCGATGACTTTCGGAATCTCTCGGATTCCCCCGCATTAACGAAGGGCCGCTTCCCGGTCAGGCACACTCGCGCCCCGAACTCGGGCGAGCGCGGTGCCCCTAGGGGCTATTCAGTAGTCCCACTGTCAAACTCCTATGGCTAAGTGAAAGTGATAAAGCATTATAGTCCGGTTGCCTAGTTCGCCGCGCTACCACCTCCTTTATAGGACCAAGACGTTGGATTAAGTGTGAACAGACGCCTTTTTGCGAACACCCCCGCATTCTATGCATGGGGGCTGAAGCCAACGACTGCCATCTTTCAGTTTACATACAAATATATACATTAAACGGCCGCACAGGAGGTATCATGATTCTTGCAAGCACAAGTATAAAAAAGCTTTTTTCATAAAAACACAATTCGTCTTACAAATAGTATAAGCTATTCGAACACAGCATCCTTCGAGCACTGCGACTCTATTATACGAGCGCCAGGAAGAACTTCCTCAAAATAGTGCTTGGCAGGTACTCGGCTTTCGTCCGAATCTTGGGACGCAACAATACTGGCCTTCATATCTGCCCAGTATGTCTTGACACGGGCAAGAGCCATCTGTGCGCCCTCTATGCACGCCGACCTCTTCATTGCATCAGCATGCGGCACCGAACTAAGAAACTGTTCTACCAAGCCCAAATAACTGTTCGGCTCCGGCTTCTCTGGCCACAGACGACTCGCAACAAATTTCATGGCGAGTCCGGATAATTTGTTCAGCTCCGCCCAGGCGGCTAAACGGTCGGAGACCGACAGTGGACGCTCCGGATTGTGGTACTGCGACCAAAAAAGCTCTTCCAATTTATGGTCATCTCGGCTGCGGAAGTGTTCGGTCGCGTCCGCCGCACTTGCGGCCAAATCCAGATAAGCGTTGTCCGAACTCCACTGCCGGTCTAATGGAGCATACTTGGGCTCTCCGAACTTCATCTGCAGCATATAAGGCTTTCCAGCCGTGATATCTCCGGCATGACGCAGCTCCTCCTTCATCGCCCTCATGGCAGAGCGAGTATCCTTGGCTGCGGTCGTGATCTTTTCAAGATCTTTCTGAGCCGCCCTATCTTTTTGTTCAAGCAATCTATAGCGGTCGGTAGCATCCCTCAATTCTACGGCCATCTCGGCCATTTCCTTCTTGATCTGGCAGTGAGCAGCCTGTTCGGCTTTTAGCTCTTCAACCGCTTTAACGGCAGCCGCATCACTTTTCCTTGCTTGCTCCTTGGCTCGGGCAAGTTCTGCCTGAAGGTTCTCCACGGCAGCAGCACCATCTACATCAAGTATATATATAAGGCCCGAGCATCAAGCTCCTATTACTGGGTGTCTTTTGAACATACCTTGAGCCTCATCTAGCCGCTTATTTACAAGCGCGATGTCGGCATCGGCTACGTCAAGTTGCCGCTTTAGTTCGGCAGATTCATCAGTCCGGCTAGCCACCGAGCGCCTCGCCACCTTCATGGAATAAGCGACAAATTATACCTAGGATAATGATCCTCTGTGCGCCGTCATTCATGACGACACACAGAGTCTTAGGGGCTACTATTCATACAGGGCACATTTAATATGCGGCTCTATCAAAAGGTACACCTTTTTACACACCTCAAAGCCTGTTAGTAAACTCCTGGCAGCTTCGTACAATCCGCTTTCTGCGGATGAAATCCTTCCAATCACCGTATCCATCAACATACGGTGTTCTTCTGAGATGGATGCCCTACCAAGTAGATCCTTCAGCACCCCCGCCGATGCGCAAGAGGGTGCCGGAGGGCCTTTCCCAGGGTCCGGACTTGAAAGGGCCCTCCGGGACGATACCTCGGGGTCGCCAGCATCGTAGGACGGTGGAACAAGGGGAGGCGTTTCGCTCTCTATCATCTCCGGACGAAGATCCCCTGAAGATGAGCTCTGCTGAGAAGGGTTGAGATCCGAATTGCAAGATAATGCTTCAGTTATTTTCAGCAGGAATAAAACATGAATGTGATTCATTATGGAACCCCTCCCCTCACTTACACCTCGGGGGAGAGCGGGTCCCCTTTAGGGGGCGGTTCGGCTGAAGCGTCCACCGGTGCCGAATCCTCTGACGAAGATTTCTTTCCCCGTTTTGAGGTTATCACCTCCGGGTCTTCAGAGGCAGTCCTTTTCTTTCCCTGGTCGGGAGAATTTTCGATTCTTCCCTTCCTAACAGCCTCCTTCATGGAGGCGGTAGCTCCTTGGTCCCTCCCTTCACCTTCCGCCAATGGCGCGGCCTCCGGCATCCTGGTCAGCATGGGATTCGGCATGGTCTCAAGCAAGGGGGCTGGACACCTGATAAGCTTAGCCTTTGCTATCCACTCCTGCTCAAAGGGCAACTCTGCTAAAGGGTAGATTTGATAAAAATATGGATGGTATGTACAAATACGGAGCTACTTACTTTAGCATCTGGGCGGTTGCAGCTCAGACCAGCGTCCTCGGACAAATCCGGACACCTTGCTTGTGATCCGAAGAACAATTTGTACATCTCCATGGGTGTCATTCCCATGAAGTGTTGTAGGACTCGTGGTCCCTCAGGATTTAATTCCCACAGGCGGAGAGGTCGACGTTTGCAGGGCAGTGTGCGGCGAATCACCATGACTTGCGCCACCACGGTCAGATTGATATCTCTTTCTAGGAGATCTCGAATACGGCCCTGCAGCAAGGGCACGTCTTTCGACGGCCCCCAGATAAGTCCTTCATTAACCCATGATGCCAGCCGTGGTGGGGGACCCGAGCGAAAAGTAGGCGGTGCCACCCATGTGGTGCCCCTAGGGGCTGTGATGTAAAACCAGTCCCGTTGCCATAAGCTGAGCTCCTCTTGAAAAGAGCCTTCGGGCCATGGAGCGTCGACCATCTTGCTTATTATAGCCCCTCCGCACTCAGCGTGCTGCCCCTCGATCATTTTCGGTTCCACTTTGAAAGTTTTTAGCCACAATCCGAAGTGAGGGGTGATATGGAGGAAGGCCTCGCACACGACAATGAATGATGAGATCTGGAGGATGGACTCCGGAGCTAGGTCGTGAAAATCCAGCCCGTAGTAATACATAAGCCCCCGCACAAAGGGATCGATTGGGAAGCCTAGCCCCCGAAGGAAGTGAGATGCGAACACCACGCTTTCACCGGGCTGGGGAGCGGGGACCGCTTGCCCTTGAGTAGGCAGTCTATGCGAGATTTCGCTGGTTAGATACCTGGCATCTCTTAGCTTTCGCACATCTTCTTCCATAATGGAGGAAGGCATCCACCAGCCTTGTAGGTCGGAGCCGGACATCTTCGAAGATCCGAAGCGCCTAAAACTAGAGCTTTGGGTGTTGGAATTCGAAGCGAGGGGCGGATTTGATTGGTTTGAGAAGAAGGGAGCCGGGCCTTGGTTCCTTTATAAAGAAGGTGAATACCAAGAGCACTCCCCGTAACCGTTTGAGACTCGCTTTCAATTAGGGAGTCATACCTAAGTCACGGTTGGGTTACCCACACTCGTATTGATGAGAATCCCGAAATAAGGGGACGCGATCTCTGCTTTGACAGGACGTGCCAAGGAAACCGCCTCGCTAAACATGCTGAGGTGGAACAATAAAATGAATACAGAGCCTGGCTATGGCATGATGTCATGCCACGGAATACAACAGCAGATCCGATTGATGCAAATATTATTCTCTCTACAAAGGAATGTGGAACTTATTTTGAAGAGCCCGACACTACCCTGGTGTTCAACATCTTCTATGTAATATTCGGAGGAGGAACCCGCCTTGCAATGCCGAAGACAACTTGCACGCCGGACTCGTCGTCATTGAAGCCTGGTTCAGGGGCTACTGAGGGAGTCCTGGATTAGGGGGTGTCCAGATGGCCGGACTATGACCTTCGGCCGGACTCCTGGACTATGAAGATACAAGATTGAAGACTCCGTCCTGTGTCCGGATGGGACTTTCCTTGGCGTGGAAAGCAAGCTTGGCGATACGATATGAAGATCTCCTCCCATTGTAACCGACTCTGTGTAACCCTAGCCCTCTCCGGTGTCTATATAAACTGGAGAGCTTTAGTCTGTAGGACGAACAAAAATCATACCATAGGCTAGATTCTAGGGTTTAGCCACTCCGATCTCGTGGTAGATCTACTCTTGTACTACCCATATCATCAATATTAATCAAGCAGGAGTAGGGTTTTACCTCCATCGAGAGGGCCCGAACCTAGGTAAAAACATCGTGTCCCTTGTCTCCTGTTACCATCCGCCTAGACGCACAATTCGGGACCCCCTACCCGAGATCCGCCGGTTTTGACACCGACACCAGCTCTCCTTAGACTCTGTCTCCAGCACACCGTAGGCAACTGGAAATACAAAACTGTGTGCATCAACTGCACAAGCTGCTACTAAAAGTCCTTTAAACCTCCCTGTAAGAAAAGTGGCATCAATAGCCAAATAAGGCATGCAGCCTGCCAAAAAAACCCGGCGACAAGCCTCAAAGCAGACAAAAACCCTCCTAAAGCATTCCTTGCTCTTTGTCACTCCCCTGAATGTGTACTCCACGGTGTGGTGATCAATATCTACAATACTACCTGGGCTTGTCCTCTCCACTTCACCTTTGAATGAATACAACAATTGAAAACTTTCCTGCCAGTTACCATAAATAGAATCCATAGCATGTTGTTTACCATTGAACAACCTCATGTATGGTAAATCTATCTTGAACTTATCTTTGATGTTCTTCTGCAATTACTTTGGACCCACTTGCTGGTTTTCTTTCACCCACTTCTTTACTTCTTCGGCCACCCATCTTGACTTGGCTCTACTGATTGTATCCTTCCTAAGGGTTGATTCCTGGCATGTGTGCTTAAAAGGGTTCACTTTGACCTGAACATTAGTGCTATTTCACATTTTAGATGCAAGCAGCCTCCATGGACAACCCTCAGTCGGACGGTGCACTCTGTAACATACTTGATCGCTCTTGTCAACTTTGAAAGTACGTTCTACCTTGATGCAGTATGTCACAAGTGCATTTCTACACTCATTCATGGATGCAAAAATTGTACCTTCTTCCATATGAGGGTTGAAAGGGTCCCATTCAACAGCTAGAAGGTCTTCGTCCTCACCCACCACTTCATCATCCACACGGACTGCATTGTGAGCCTCATCTTGGTTATCAGCCCGAGGTACC
Organism: Triticum aestivum; assembly: GCF_018294505.1. Classification (NCBI taxonomy): domain Eukaryota; kingdom Viridiplantae; phylum Streptophyta; class Magnoliopsida; order Poales; family Poaceae; genus Triticum; species Triticum aestivum. The sequence continues at coordinate 718,912,783 of NC_057798.1, read as the reverse complement.
CGTCGTAAATTCCTAATAACATCAGAATATAGCTTCTCTTCATCAACCCCAGAATTGTAGTCATCAGGCTCCACTTCAAGGGGGACCCTACTGCTGTTGCCCACACTTGTCAAGCCACCACGTCGCCGTGCACCAACTGAACTATTCTGGCTAGCGATGCCATTATGACGACTTGGTTCCCCCCGAGATGTTGCACCCGTCATTCTAGGTCCAAATGCCTGCTCAAGCACGTCAACTTGCAGCCTCACATGAAAATTATCTTTCTCTTTATGCCTAACAAACATGGTAGCTAGCTCTTCATCATTACTAACTGTCACCCATTTCTTTTCCCCATCATAGTATTTGTATACCACTTCATCAAGCAAATCCCAAGGATATTGGCTACAAATTACATCCCCAAATTGTCTGAAACTCCAATTATTAGCCATTGGCAACCGATAATCAAAACCTCCTTGGTATTTCTTCTTATCCTTTGCATCGAACGTGCATCGGTCCCTTCTAATCTGCATCAAGAAAGCAAACCGCAACTCCATCCTAACCGACAAAAAACAGAGACACAATCAGCACACTAATTGGGCAAACCTACTCGAATTGGGTGTTCAAATGCACAACTAAGCTCAATCTAAACAGGAGGCGAGACTTACCCCTCGGGAACCCAGACGTGGGCGCGGTGGATCTCCAGCCCGATGCCTGCCTCGCCAAATACTCCGAGGTCGCCGTTGCTCGCCATTTCTCCCTAGGGTTCTTCCTCATAGTTCAAATAGATCGAGCAGCCCCCCACCTTTGAGCACTCCGGCCGGGTGCACGGAAGGAGGCCACTCCACGGGCCGAGAAGGTGGCGGACGCCCCCCCCCCCCCCCGTGGCATCGCAGGAAGGTGGCGGGCATCGCAGGTAGCCGTGGAGCGTAGGCGCAGGAGGTAGCGGTGGAGTAGGCCGTGCAGCTAGTGGCGGGGCAGGTGCTGGCCGCGGTGCAAGTGGCGGTGGCGGCGCAGGGCAGCCGGCCGGCGGGGAAGCGGATGGGCAAAGTGAGCTACGAATGATTTGGGGATTAGTTGCACGGGTCTACATATCACCTCTGGACCCACGTCCACGCGGTCCCACGTGTAAGCTTCGGACCCACAACCACTAACGCTGGCGGACGGAATGGACTCAAATATGGCCATTTGGCCTCGTCATAGTAACTGTGCATGGACTAGGGGCAAAACTGAGCACCATTTGCATCTGAGGGCAAAACTGAGCACAGAGACACCACTGAGGGCAAAAGGATAATTAACCCTTTATGATTATGAAATTTGGCAAATGGATGTCAAAACTGCATTCCTTAATGGATATCTTAAAGAAGAGTTGTATATGATGCAATCAGAAGGTCTTGTCAGTCCTAAAGGTGCTAACAAAGTGTGCAAGCTCCAGCGAGCCATTTATGGACTAGTGCAAGCCTCTCGGAGTTGGAATATACGCTTTGATAGTGTGATCAAAGCATATGGTTTTATACAGACTTTTGGAGAAGCCTGTTTACAAGAAAGTGAGTGGGACCTTTGTAGCATTTCTAATATTATATGTGGATGACATATTGTTGATTGGAAATAATACAGAATTTCTGGATAGCATAACAGGATACTTGAATAAGAATTTTTCAATGAGAGACCTCGGTGAAGCTGCTTATATATTGGGTATCAAGATCTATAGAGATAGATCAAGACGCTTAATTGGACTTTCACAAAGCACATACCTTGATAAATTTTGAGAAGTTCAAAATGGGTCAGTCAAACAAAGGGTTCCTGCCTGTGTTACAAGGTGTGAAGTTGAGTCAGACTCAATACCTGACCACTGCAGAAGATAGAGAGAAAATGAAGGTCATTCCCTATGCCTCAGCCATAGGTTCTATCATGTATGCAATGCTGTGTACCAGACCTAATGTGTGCCTTGCTATAAGTTTAGCAGGGAGGTACCAAAGTAATCCAGGAGTGGATCACTGGACAGCTGTCAAGAACATCCTGAAATACCTGAAAAGGACTAAGGATATGTTTGTTGTCGTAAATGGTTACATCGATGCAAGCTTTGACACTGGTCCGGATGACTTAAAGTCACAAACCGGATATGTATTTATATTGAATGGTGGAGCTATAAGTTGGTGTAGTTCCAGCCAGAGCATCGTGGCGGGATTTACGTGTGAAGCGTAGTACATAGCTACTTCGGAAGCAGCAAATGAAGGAGTCTGGATGAAAGAGTTCATATCCGATCTAGGTTTAATACCTAGTGCTTCGGGTCCAATGAAAATCTTTTGTGACAATACTGGAGCAATTGCCTTGGCGAAGGAATCCAGATTTCACAAGAGAACCAAACACATCAAGAGACGCTTCAATTCCATCCGTGATCTAGTCAAGGAGGGAGACATAGAGATTTGCAAGATACATATGGATCTGAATGTTGCAGACCCGTTGACTAAGCCTCTTCCACGAGCAAAACATGACCAGTACCAAGAGTCCATGGGTGTTAGAATCATTACTATGTAATCTAGATTATTGACTCTAGTGCAAGTGGGAGACTGAAGGAAATATGCCCTAGAGGCAATAATAAAGTTGTTATTTATATTCCTTATATCATGATAAATTTTTATTATTCATGCTAGAATTGTATTAACCAGAAACTTAGTACATGTGTGAATACATAGACAAAACAGAGTGTCCCTAGTATGCCTCTACTTAACTAGCTCATTAATCAAAGATGGTTAAAGTTTCCTGACCATAGACATGTGTTGTCATTTGATGAACGGGATCACATCATTGGAGAATGATGTGATGGACAAGACCCATCCGTTAGCTTAGCATTATGATCATTTAGTTTTATTGCTATTGCTTTCTTCATGACTTATACATATTCGTCTGACTATGAGATTATGCAACTCCCGAATACCGGAGGAACACCTTGTGTGCTATCAAATATCACAACATAACTGGGTGATTATAAAGATGCTCTACAGGTGTCTCCGAAGGTGTTTGTTGGGTTGGCATAGATCAAGATTAGGATCTGTCACTCCGTGTATCGGAGAGGTATCTCTGGGCCCTCTCGGTAATGCACATCACTATAAGCCTTGCAAGCAATGTGACTAATGAGTTAGTTGAGGGATGATGCATTACGGAATGAGTAAAGAGACTTGCCGGCGACGAGATTGAACTAGGTATAATGATACCGACGATCGAATATCGGGCAAGTAACATACCGATGACAAAGGGAATGGCGTATGTTGTTATGCGGTTTGACCGATAAAGATATTCGTAGAATATGTAGGAACCGATATAAGCATCCAGGTTCCGCTATTGGTTATTGACTGGAGATGTGTCTCGGTCATGTCTACATAGTTCTCGAACCCATAGGGTCCGCACGCTTAATGTTCGATGATGATTTGTATTATGAGTTATGTGTTTTGGTGACCTAAGTTTGTTCGGAGTCCTGGATGAGATCACGGACATGACAAGGAGTCTTGAAATAGTCAAGAGGTAAATATTCATATATTCGAAGGTTGTATTCGGGCATCAGAATGGTTCTGAGTGATTCGGGTATTTTTCCAGAGCACCGGGAGGTTATCGGAAACCCCCGGGGAAGTGTTGGGCCAACATGGGCCTAAGGGAGAGAGAGGGAAACCCGCGAAGGGTGGCCGCACCCTCCCCCTAGAGAGTCTGAATAGGACAAGGACGAGGGGGTGGCGCCACCCTTCCCTTTCCCTCTCCCTCTCCTTCCTGTTCCCTCCGGTGGAAGAAATGAAAGGGGGCAAATCTGCCGGCCTCTCGCCCCCTCCTTTATATACGTGGGCAAGGGGCACTCCAAAGGCAGACCAAGATTTCTCTTAGCCGTGTGTGGTGCCCCCTCCACAGTTTACGCCTCCGGTCATAGCGTCATAGTGCTTAGGCAAAGCCCTGCATGGATCAGATCACCATCACTGTCGCCACGTTGTTGTGCTAATGAAACTCTCCCTCGACCCTCTACTGGATCAAGAGTTCGAGGGACGTCATCGAGCTGAACGTGTGCTGAACACGGAGGTGCCATACGTTTGGTACTTGGATCGGTTGGATCATGAAGACGTTCGACTACATCAACCGTGTTACATAATGCTTACGCTTTTCGTCTACAAGGATACGTGGACACACTCTCCCCCTCTTGTTCCTATGCATCTCCTAGATAGATCTTGTGTGATCATAGGATTTTTTTAAAATTGCATGCTATGTTCCCCAACACGTAGGATTTATTTTTTGAAATTGCATGCTACTTTTCCCAACATGAAGCTGATGACTTTAGTGGGCACTACATTCTGTCCTTATCTTTTGTTTTTTGTCTTTCTTAGTTAAATAAAATAAAATGTCATGTTTATCCTATTTTTTGGATTTTTCGTGCAATAAAAAAATGACCCACAAATAAAAGTTCTCAGAATGTCCTGAAAATTTAATACGATTTTTTCTGAATATTTCTGAATTTTTGGTGCAAATAACATCAGAGGGGGGTACACCAGGTGAGCACAACCCACCTGGGTGTGCCAGCAGCCTAGGCGCGCCCTGGTGGGTTGTGGTCCCCACATGGGCTCCCTCACTTATCTCTTTAGCCCATGTCATCACCTACCTCCAGAAAAAATCACCATTGCTCTATCTCTCGTGTTCTTGCTCTCAAACCCGTGGATTTCGATCTCTTTGCTCGAAGCTCCGTTTTTGAAACTGTTTTGGGGGATTACTACTTGGTATGTGACTCCTCCATTGGCCCAATTAGTTTTTGCTATAGTGGATTATATTTTGAATAATTAGCTACTCTTGGTACTGCTGTAGATGAGCTTGCATGTTCAATTCTTAGAGTTCTAAGTAGTTTGAATGCTCAGTATAGCCTCTATGCATGCTTATGAGTAGTTGCTATCCATCTTGTGAAGTTTTGTTAACAAATTTTTTGTGGACTAAAAATTTTCAGAATTTTATTTATAGGAATAAGATGAGTATCTTTAGGAAGTTTTCTTCCAAGAAGAGCTCTAAGGGAGTCATTGGGGAATCGTCGGACAGTGACCTCCATACCCGGAGGAGGGCGGAGGTGCGGCCGTGCGATGGCCGCACAACCCCCTCATGGATGGAGTCGTGTTCCACACAATTTGCTGCTAATGCTGGGCTCACCGACTTCATCGTAGATGAGTGTGAAGAATAACATCTCCTTACAAATTCCTTTGTGCAAAGCTTCCATTTTCTTAGTAGGTATAACCCCCATGAGGTGCAGTTTAATTTATATGCTGAAACCCGTCAGATGCCACTCACTGATTTTTGCGATGTATGCTTGATCCTTTCCGACGGGGAAATAAGAGAGCCTAGGCCTTCAGAGTTTGAGGACTTTTATCGCACTCTATCAGTGGGAGATGAAAGAGGCGTGTCAAGTGTCACTCTACTAGTTTGCAGTTTCCTGTTGTGCATTATTTTTCTCTATTCATTGCTAGGTGTTTAATCGCTAGAGAGAAAGTCGGTGCACTTTGTGCTCCTGACTTCGCCATCTTACATGCACTATACGGCGATAACTCTTATAGCCTAAGGGCCATTGTTGCACGTCATCTGCACCTTAACGGGGCCAAGGTAAAAAATCATGGCGGGATTTATGCTACTTGTTTAGAGAGTCACTTTAACATTCAGATTTTCCAAAATGATTATCGTTTACCCAAGGTATATTTGGATCGCCAGGCGATGAAAGACCACCATTTTATTGACAATAATGATTCTATTATTAATATTCCTTACAACATGGTCTTCAGTGAGGACACCCATGATATTATCCCGTTGCCTGCACCTACTTTGTTTGATTCTATTGCCAGGGGTGGATACAGGATCATGCCAGACAACATCATTACCTACCAGAACGCCTAGGCAGTAGAAGAGGAGGAGCCTCAGGAGTGGGACACTCAGGTGCCTGCTCCACATCATTTCAAGATGGGGCCGAACGGTTACTACGGATGCTGATTACCAAACTAGGCCAAAATCCTAAGCTTGGGGGAGTACGTGTTTCCACCGACATTATATTCATGTTCACACATTTCATTCCAATTTTTGGTGTTCACACTTTTTCATTGTATCATCCATTTTAGATTTGTTTTCTCGCTTTCTTCTTGTGTGTTTGAAAAACTTTGAGAAAACCTAAAAATATTTCTTGCTTCTTTTCGGTTTTTCTTTCTAGTTTAATTAGCTATAGTATTAAAAGAAAACCCAAAATTATTTATCGTTTATTCTTCTTGCTTGTTGGGAGCTTTCCCGTGTAAATAGTTTTTCTCGTTTTTGTTTTTCTTACTTTTAATTTGCCTTCTTCAAGAAGAACTAAAAAACTCCAAAAATATTTCCGCTATGAGTTATATAATTTTTAAGAGTTATTGCTGCTATGGTTAATCATGATCTTTGCTGAAAACCTGGGTGCTACTTAAGCTTATTTATTTAAGCAAGAGCAAAAGAGTTCGTAAAATATTTCTTTTTCACTTTCAGTTCATCAACAGAATTGCTTGAAGACAAGCAAAGGTTTAAGCTTTGGGGAGTTGATACGTCTCCGTCGTATCTACTTTTCCTAACACTTTTACTCTTGTTTTGCACTCTGATTTGCATGATTTGAATGAAACTAACCCGGATTGGTGCTGTTTTCAGCAGAACCACCATGGTGTTGTTTTTGTGCAGAAATAGAAGTTCTCAGAAAGGAACAAAACTTTTTGGATAATTTTTATACAATAAAAGAAAAATACCGAAGCCAAGAACCACAGGAGGGAGGTTCCCTGGGGGAGCACAACCCACCAGGGCGCACCCCCTCCTGGTGCGGCCAGGTGGGTTGTGCTCACCTGGTGGCCTCGCAGACCCTATCTCTGATGCTATAAACTCACATTTTCGGAGAAAAAATCGGGGAGGAAGAATTATCTCATTTCCCGATACGGAGCCGCCGCCACCTCCTGTTCTTCATTGGGAGGCCATATCTGGAGTCCACTTGGGGCTCTGGAGAGGGGGATCTTCGATCTTCGTGATCACCAACCCTCCTTCATCGCCAATTCCATGATGCTCACCATCGTGCGTGAGTAATTCATCATGTAATCGAGTTAGTTTTGTTAGGGCTTGATCCCTAGTATCCATTATGTTCTGAGATTGATGTTGTTATGACTTTGCCATGCTTAATGCTTGTCACTTTGGGCCCGGGTGCCTGATACGTCTCCAACATATCTAATTTTTCTCACGCTTTTACTGTTGCTTTGGACTCTAATTTGCATGATTTGAATGAAACTAACCCTGGACTGACGCTGTTTTCAGCAGAACTACCATGGTGTTGTTTTTGTGCAGAAATAAAAGTTCTCGGAACGGAACGAAACTTTGCGAGGATTTTTTATATCAGTAATAAGAATTTCTGGAGCCAAGACCTGCCATAGAGGGGCACCTGGGTGGGCACAACCCACCAGGGCACGCCCCCCTCTCCTGGCCCGCCCAAGTGTGCTGTACCCACCTGGTGGCCCCGCTGATGACCCCCCTGATACTATAAATTCACATTATTCTAGAAAAAAATCAGGGAGAAAGAATTATCTCGATCCACAAGACGGGGTCGCCGCCAAGCCCTGTTCTTCCTCGGGAGGGCAGATCTGGAGTACGTTTGGGGCTCCGGAGAGGGGGATCTTCATTCTTCGTCATCACCAACCCTTCTCCATCGCCAATTCCATGATGCTCCCCATCGGGAGTGAGTAATTCCTTCGTAGGCTCGCTGGTCGGTGAGGAGTTGGATGAGATTCATCATGTAATCGAGTTAGTTTTGTTAGGGCCCAATCCCTAGTATCCACTATGTTCTTAGATTGATGTTGCTATGACTTTGCTATGCTTAATGCTTGTCGCTTTGGGCCCGGGTGCCATGAACTCATATCTGAACCGTTTATGAATTCATCATTATATCCATGTTTTGATCTGATCTTGCAAGTTATAGGCACCTACTACTTTTATGATCCGACAACCCCGGAGTGACAACAACCAGGCCCACTCTCGGTGATGATCGTAGTTTGAGGAGTTCATGTATTCACTATGTGTTAATGCTTTTTTCCGGTTCTCTATTAAAAGGAGGTGTTATTATCCCTTAGTTTCCAATATGGACCCCGCTGCCACGGGAGGGTAGGACAAAAGATGTCATGCAAGTTCTTTTAATAAAGCACGTATGACTATTTATGGAATACATGCCTACATTATATCGATGAACGGGAGCTAGTGCCGTATCGCCCTAAGTTATAACTGTCTCATGATGAATATCATCCAACAAGTCACCGATCCAATGCCTACGAATTTGTCCTATATTGATCTTGCTAAGTTACTACTGCCGTTGTTACTGTTACACTTGCTACCAAATTACTTCTATCACTGTTACCATTACCATTGCTGCTGCTACTATTATCAAAACTATCAAACTACTTTTCTACTGATCACTTTGCTGCAGATAATTAATCTCCATGTGTGGTTGAATTGACAACTCAGTTGCTAATACCTTGAAATATTCTTTGGCTCCCCTTGTCTCGAATCTATAAATTTGGGTTGAATACTCTACCCTCGAAAACTGTTGCGATCCCCTATACTTGTGGGTTATCAGTGCCATGATTCCAGATCTGAACCGTTTATGTTATCACCATCATATCTATGTTCTAGATCTGATCTTGCAAGTCATATTCACCTATTACGTGTTATGATCTGTAAACCCTGGAGTGATAGTATTCGGGATAATTTCCGGTGATGACCATAGTTTGAGGAGTTCATGTATTCACCATGTGTTAATACCTTTTTTCTGGTTCTCTATTAAAAGGAGGCCTTAATATCCCTTAGTTTCCATATGGACCCCGCTGCCATGGGAGGGTAGGACAAAAGATGTCATGCAAGTTATTTCCATAAGTACGTATGATTATTTACGGAATACATGCCTACATTATATTTATGAATTGGAGCTAGTTTCATGTCGCCCTAGGTTATGATTGTTATATTATGAATATCACCTAACGAATCTACCGATCCAATGCCTACGAATTTCCTATATATTTATATTGCTAAGTTACTACTGTTGTTGTTACTGTTACACTTGCTACAAAATCATTGCTATCACCGTTACTATTACTATTGCTGTTACCATTGCTATCAAAACTATCATACTACTTTTGCTATTGATCACTTTGTTGCATATAGTTAATCTCCAGGTGTGGTTGAATTGACAACTCAGCTGCTAATACTTGAAAATATTCTTTGGCTACCCTTGTGTCGAATCAATAAAGTTGGGTCAAATACTCTACCCTCGAAAACTGTTGTGATCCCCTATACTTGTGGGTTATCACACACCAAGGAAGATTTAGCCTTGCCAAAAACTAATCTGCTGAGCATTTGATCTTTTCCCTACCAGTCATCCACTCTAGAATTAATGTGGAGCTATCTCCAAGCTCTCCTGAGATGTACAATGTAGCATATAACTGATGGATAACCTCTTGATTCCAGCCATGGTTGAAGCGCATGAAGCCTTTCAGGAGGGAATGTTCAATATGCTCGATTGCATGGTGGAAACTGTTAGGGAACGTAGTAATTTCAAAAAAATTCCTACGCACACGCAAGATCATGGTGATGCATAGCAACGAGAGGGGAGAGTGTTGTCCACGTACCCTCGTAGACCATAAGCGGAAGCGTTATGACAACGCGGTTGATGTAGTCGTACGTCTTCACGGTCCGACCGATCCAAGCACCGAACGTACGGCACCTCCGAGTTCAGCACACGTTCAGCTCGATGACGATCCCCGGACTCCGATCCAGCAGGGTGTCGGGGATGAGTTCCATCAGCACGACGGTGCGGTGACGATGATGATGTTCTACCGATGCAGGGCTTCGCCTAAACACCGCAACGATATGACCGAGGTGGAATATGGTGGAGGGGGGCACTGCACACAGCTAAGGAACGATCACAAAGATCAACTTGTGTGTCATGGGGTGCCCCCCTGCCCCCGTATATAAAGGAGCAAGGGAGGAGGAGGCCGGCCCTAGGAGGGGGCGCACCAAGTGTGGAGTCCTACTAGGACTCCCTAGTCCTAGTAGGATTCCACCTCCCATATGGAATAGGAAAAGAGGAAGGGAAAAGGAGAAGGAACGAAGGGGGAGCTCCCCTTCCCTAGTACAATTTGGACCAGACCAAGGGGAGGGGTGCGGCCACCCTTGAGGCCCTTTTCCTTCTTTCCCGTATGGCCCAATAAGGCCCAATACATATTCCCGTAACTCTCCGGTACTCCGAAAAATACCCGAATCACTCGGAACCTTTCTGAACTCTGAATATAGTCGTCCAATATATCAATCTTTACAAATAGACCACTTAGAGACTCCTCGTCATGTCCCCGATCTCATCCGGGACTCCGAACTCCTTCGGTACATCAAAACTCATAAACTCATAATATAATTGTCATCGAAACCTTAAGCGTGCGGACCCTACGGGTTCGAGAACTATGTAGACATGACCGAGACACGTCTCCGGTCAATAACCAATAGTGGAACCTGGATGCTCATATTGGCTCCCACATATTCTATGAAGATTTTTATCGGTCAGACCGCATAACAACATACGTTGTTCCCTTTGTCATCGGTATGTTACTTGCCCGAGATTCGATCGTCGGTATCCAATACCTAGTTCAATCTCTTTACCGGCAAGTCTATTTACTCATTACGTAATACATCATCTCGCAACTAACTCATTAGTCACATTGCTTGCAAGGCTTATAGTGATGTGCATTACCGAGAGGGCCCAGAGATACCTCTCCGACAATCAGAGTGACAAATCCTAATCTTGAAATACGCCAACCCAACATGTACTTTCGGAGACACCTGTAGAGCTCCTTTATAATCACCCAGTTACGTTGTGACGTTTGGTAGCACACAAAGTGTTCCTCCGGTAAACGGGAATTGTATAATCTCATAGTCATAGGAACATGTATAAGTCATGAAGAAAGCAATAGCAACATACTAAACGATCAAGTGCTAAGCTAACAGAATGGGTCAAGTCAATCACATCATTATCCCAATGATGTGATCCCGTTAATCAAATGACAACTCTTTTGTCCATGGCTAGGAAACATAACCATCTTTGATAAACGAGCTAGTCAAGTAGAGGCATACTAGTGACACTATGTTTGTCTATGTATTCACACATGTATTATGTTTCCGGTTAATACAATTCTAGCATGAATAATAAACATTTATCATGATATAAGGAAATAAATAATAACTTTACTATTGCCTCTATGGCATATTTCCTTCAGTCTCCCACTCACTAGAGTCAATAATCTAGTTCACATCATCATGTGATTTAACACCAATATTCATATCTGTATATGATTAACACCCATAGTTCACATCGTCATGTGATCAACACCCAAAGGGTTTACTAGAGTCAATAATCTAGTTCACATCGCTATGTGATTAACACCCAAAGAGTACTAAGGTATGATCATGTTTTACTCGTGAGAGAAGTTTAGTCTACGGGTCTGTCACATTCAGAGCCGTATGTATTTTGCAAATATTCTATGTCTACAATGCTCTGCATGGAGCTACTCTAGCTAATTGCTCCCACTTTCAATATGTATCGAGATTGAGACTTAGAGTCATCTGGATCGGTGTAAAAGCTTGCACCGATGTAACTTTTTACGACGGGATCTTTTATCACCTCCATAATCAAGAAGTATTTCCTTGGTCCTCACTGAGGATATTCTTGACCGCTGTCCGGTGATCTAATATTAGATCAAAATTGTATTCCTTTGCCAAACACAGAGCAAGGTATACAATAGGTCTGGTTCACAACATAGCATACTTTATAGAACCTATGACTAAGGCATAGGGAATGACTTTTAATTCTCTTTCTATTTTCTGCCATAGTCGGGTTTTCAGTCTTACTCAACTTCACACCTTGCAACACAGGCAAGAACTCTTTCTTTGACTGTTCCATTTTGAACTACTTCAAAAAATTTATCAAGGTATGTACTCATTGAAAAACTTATCAAGCTTCTTGATCTATCTATATAGATCTTGATGCTCAATGTGTAAGCAGCTTCACCGAGGTCTTTCTTTGAAAAACTTCTTTCAAACACTCCTTTATGCTTTCCAGAAAATTCTACATCATTTCCAATTAATAATATGTCATTCACATATACTTATCAGAAATGTTGTAGTGCTCCCACTCACTTTCTTGTAAATACAGGTCTTTCCAAAAGTCCGTATAAAACCATATGCTTCGATCAACTCATCAAAGCGTATATTCCAACTCTGAGATGCTTGCACCAGTCCATTGATGGATTGCTGGAGCTTGCACACTTTGTTAGCATCTTTAGGATTGACAAAAACTTTCTAGTTGCATCATATACAACTCTTCTTTAATAAATCCATTAAGGAATGCAGTTTTGACATCCATTTGCCAGATTTCATAAAATGTGGCAATTGCTAACATGATTCAGACAGACTTAAGCTTCGATACGAGTGAGAAAATCTCATCGTATTCAATACCTTGAACTTGTTGAAAACCTTTCGCAACAAGTCAAGCTTAGTAGATAGTAACACTACTATCAGTGTCCGTCTTCCTCTTGAAGATCCATTTATTTAACATGGCTTGCTGATCATCGAGCAAGTCGATCAAAGTCCATACTTTGTTCTCATACATGGATCATATCTCAGATTTTATGGCCTCAAGCCATTTCGTGGAATCTGGGCTCATCATCGCTTCCTCATAGTTCGTAGGTTCATCATGGTCTAGTAACATGACTTCTAGAACATGATTACCGTACCACTCTAGTGTGGATCTTACTCTAGAAGACCTACGAGGGTCGGTAGCAACTTGATCTAAAGTTTCATGATCATCATCATTAACTTCCTCACTAATTGGTGTAGGAATCACTGGAACTGGCTTCTGTGATGAACAACTTTCCAATTTGGGAGAAGGTACAATTACCTCATCAAGTTCTACTTTCCTCCCACTCACTTCTTTCGAGAGAAACTCCTTCTCTAGAAAGGATCCATCTTAGCAACGAATAACTTGCCTTCGGATTTGTGATAGAAGGTGTACCCAATAGTTTCCTTTGGGTATTCTATGAAGACGCACTTCTCCGATTTGGGTTCGAGCTTATCAGGTTAAAAAACTTTTTCATATAAGCATTGCAACTCCAAACTTTAAGAAACGACAGCTTAGGTTTACTGCTAAACCATAGTTCATACGGTGTCGTCTCAACGGAGTTAGATGGTGCCCTATTAAACGTGAATGCAGCTGTCTCTAATGCATAACCCCAAAACGATAGTGGTAAACCGATAAGAGACATCATAGATCGCACCATATCTAGTAAAGTACGATTACGACGTTCGGATACACCATTACATTGTGGTGTTCCAGGTGGCGTGAGTTGCGAAACTATTTCACATTGTTTCAAATGAAGACCAAACTCATAACTCAAATATTCGTCTCCACGATTAGATCCTAGAAACTTTATTTTCTTGTTACGATGATTTTTTCACTTCACTCTGAAATTCTTTGAACTTTTCAACTATTTCAGACTTATGTTTCATCAAGTAGATATACCCATATCTGCTCAAATCATCTATGAAGGTCAGAAAATAAGATACACGCCGTGAGCCTTAACACTCATCGGATCGCATACATCGGTATGTATTATTTCCAATAAGGCAGTAGCTCGTTCCATTGTTCCGGAGAACGGAGTTTTAGTCATCTTGCCCAAAAGGCACGGTTCGCAAGCATCAAATGATTCATAACCAAGTGATTCCAAAAATCCATCTTTATGGAGTTTCTTCATGCGCTTTACACTGATATGACCCAAACGGCAATGCCACAAATAAGTTGCACTATCATTATTAACTTTGCATCTTTTGGCATCAATATTATGAATATGTGTATCACTACGATCGAGATCCAACAAACTATTTTCATTGGGTGTATGACCATCGAAGGTTTTATTCATGTAAACAGAACAACAATTATTCTTTGACTTTAAATGAATAACCGTATCACAATTAACATGATCAAATCATATTGATGTTTAACTCAAATGCCAAATAACATTTATTTAGGTTTAACACTAATCCCGAAAGTATAGGGAGTGTGCGATGATGATCATATCAATCTTAGAACCACTTCCAACACACATCATCACTTCACCCTCAACTAGTTTCTGTTTATTCTGTAACTCCTGTTTCGAGTTACTAATCTTAGCAACCGAACAAGTATCAAATACTCAGGGGTTACTATAAACACTAGTAAGGTGCACATCAATAACATGTATATCAAATATAACCTTGTTCAGTTTGCCATCCTTCTTATCCACCAAATATTCAGGGTATTTCCGTTTCCAGTGACCATTTCCTTTGCAGTGTAAGCACTCAGTTTCAGGCTTTGGTTTAGCTTTGGGCTTCCTCGTGGGAGTGACAACTTGCTTGTCATTCTAGTGGAAGTTCCGTTTCTTTCCCTTTGCCCTTTACTTGAAACTAGTGATCTTGTCAACCATCAACACTTGATGCTCTTTCTTGATTTCTACCTTCGTCGATTTCAACATCACGAAGAGCTCGGGAATCGTTTTCGTCATCCCTTGCATACTATAGTTCATCACAAAGTTCTACTAACTTGGTGATGGTGACTAGAGAACTCTGTCAATCACTATCTTATCTGGCTGATTAACTCCCACTTGATTCAAGCGATTGTAGTACCCAGAAAATCTGAGCACATGCTCACTAGTTGAGCGATTCTCCTCCATCTTTTAGCCATAGAACTTGTTGGAGACTTCATATCTCTCAAGTCGAGTATTTTCTTGAAATATTAACTTCAACTCCTGGAACATCTCATATGGTCCATGACGTTCAAAACGTCTTTGAAGTCTCGATTCTAAGCCGTTAAGCATGGTGCACAAAACTATCTAGTCATCATATTGAGCTAGCCAAACGTTCATAACGTCTGCATCAGCTCCTGCAATAGGTCTGTCACCTAGCGGTGCATCAAGGACATAATTTTTCTGTGCAGCAATGAGGATAAACCTCGGATCACGGATCCAATCTGCATCATTGCTACTAACATTTTTCAACACAATTTTCTCTTGGAACATACCAAAATAAACATATGAAAGCAACAACGCAAGCTATTGATCTACAACATAATTTGCAAAATACTACCAGGACTAAGTTCATGATAAATTTAAGTTCAATTAATCATATTACTTAAGAACTCCCATTTAGACAGACATCTCTCTAGTCATCTAAGTGATCACGTGATCCAAATCAACTAAACCATGTCCGATCATCACGTGAGATGGAGTAGTTTCAATGGTGAACATCACTATGTTGATCATATCTACTATATGATTCACGTTCGACCTTTCGGTCTCCGTGTTCCGAGGCCATATCTGTTATATGCTAGGCTCGTCAAGTTTAACCTGAGTATTCCGCGTGTGCAACTGTTTTGCACCCGTTGTATTTGAACGTAGAGCCTATCACACCCGATCATCACGTGGTGTCTCAGCACAAAGAACTTTTGCAACGGTGCATACTCAGGGAGAACACTTCTTGATAATTTTTAGTGAGAGATCATCTTAAAATGCTACCATCAATCAAAGCAAGATAAGATGCATAAAGGATAAACATCACATGCAATCAATATAAGTGATATGATATGGCCATCATCATCTTGTGCTTGTGATCTCCATCTCCGAAGCACCGTCGTGATCACCATCGTCACCGGCGTGACACCTTGATCTCCATCATAGCATCGTTGTCGTTACGCCATCTATTGCTTCTACGACTATCGCTACCGCTTAGTGATAAAGTAAAGCAATTACAGGGCGTTTGCATTTCATACAATAAAGCGACAACCATATGGCTCCTGCCAGTTGCCGATAACTTCGGTTACAAAACATGATCATCTCAGACACTAAAGCATCACGTCTTGACCATATCACATCACAACATGCCCTGCAAAAACAAGTTAGCCGTCCTCTACTTTGTTGTTGCAAATTTTACGTGGCTGCTACGGGCTGAGTAAGAACCATTCTTACCTACGCATCAAAACCACAATGATAGTTTGTCAAGTTAGTGCTGTTTTAACCTTCGCAAGGACCGGGCGTAGCCACACTCGGTTCAACTA
Source organism: Triticum aestivum (assembly GCF_018294505.1). Taxonomy (NCBI): domain Eukaryota; kingdom Viridiplantae; phylum Streptophyta; class Magnoliopsida; order Poales; family Poaceae; genus Triticum; species Triticum aestivum. Next base: position 718,896,633 of record NC_057798.1, on the reverse strand, counting down.
AAGTTGGAGAAACAGACACCTGCCAGCCATCTATGTGCAAAGGACGTCGGTAGAACCAGTCTCGCGTAAGCGTACGTGTAATGTCGGTCCGGGCCGCTTCATCCAACAATACCGCCGAACCAAAGTATGACATGCTGGTAAGCAATATGACTTGTATCGCCCACAACTCACTTGTGTTCTACTCGTGCATATAACATCTACGCATAAAACCTAGGCTCGGATGCCACTGTTAGGGAACGTAGTAATTTCAAAAAAATTCCTACGCACACGCAAGATCATGGTGATGCATAGCAACGAGAGGGGAGAGTGTTGTCCACGTACCCTCGTAGATCATAAGCGGAAGCGTTATGACAACGCGGTTGATGTAGTCGTACGTCTTCACGATCCGACCGATCCAAGCACCGAACGTACGGCACCTCCGAGTTCAGCACACATTCAGCTCGATGAAGATCCCCGGACTCCGATCCAGCAGGGTGTCGGGGATGACTTCCGTCAGCACGACGACGTGGTGACGATGATGACGTTCTACCGATGCAGGGCTTCGCCTAAACACCGCAACGATATGACCAAGGTGGAATATGGTGGAAGGGGGGCACCGCACACGGCTAAGGAACGATCACGAAGATCAACTTGTGTGTCATGGGGTGCCCCCTGCCCCCGTATATAAAGGAGCAAGGGAGGAGGAGGCCGGCCCTAGGAGGGGGCGCACCAAGTGTGGATTCCTACTAGGACTCCCTAGTCCTAGTAGGATTCCACCTCCCATATGGAATAGGAAAAGAGGAAGGGAAAAGGAGAAGGAAGGAAGGGGGCGCCCCCTTCCCTAGTCCAATTCGGACCAGACCAAGGAGAGGGGTGCGGCCACCCTTGAGGCCCTTTTCCTTCTTTCCCGTATGGCCCAATAAGGCCCAATACGTATTCCCGTAACATTCCAGTACTCCGAAAAATACCTGAATCACTCGGAACCTTTCCGAACTCCGAATATAGTTGTCCAATATATCAATCTTTACATATAGACCATTTCGAGACTCCTCGTCATGTCCCCGATCTCGTCCGCGACTCTGAACTCCTTCGGTACATCAAAACTCATAAACTCATAATATAACTGTCATCGAAACCTTAAGCGTGCGGACCCTACGGGTTCGTGAACTATGTAGACATGACCGAGACACGTCTCCGGTCTATAACCAATAGCGGAACCTGGATGCTCATATTGGCTCCCACATATTCTACGAAGATTATTATCGGTCAGACCGCATAACAACATACGGTGTTCCCTTTGTCATCGGTATGTTACTTGCCCGAGATTCGATCGTCGGTATCCAATACCTAGTTCAATCTCGTTACCGGCAAGTCTCTTTACTTGTTACGTAATACATCATCTCGCAACTAACTCATTAGTCACATTGCTTGCAAGGCTTATTGTGATGTGCATTACCGAGAGGGCCCAGAGATACCTCTCCGACAATCGGAGTGACAAATCCTAATCTCGAAATACGCCAACCCAACATGTACCTTCGGAGACACCTGTAGAGCTCCTTTATAATCACCCAGTTACGTTGTGACGTTTGGTAGCACACAAAGTGTTCCTCCGGTAAACGGGAGTTGCATAATCTCATATTCATAGGAACATGTATAAGTCATGAAGAAAGCAATAGCAACATACTAAACGATCAAGTGCTAAGCTAACGGAATGGGTCAAGTCAATCACATCATTCTCCCAATGATGTGATCCCGTTAATCAAATGACAACTCTTTTGTCCATGGCTAGGAAACATAACCATCTTTGATAAATGAGCTAGTCAAGTAGAGGCATACTAGTGACACTATGTTTGTCTATGTATTCACACATGTATTATGTTTCCGGATAATACAATTCTAGCATGAATAATAAACATTTATCATGATATAAGGAAATAAATAATAACTTTATTATTGCCTCTAGGGCATATTTCCTTCAGAAACGGGGCATTTATTCGAGCTCAGCGAAGTTTAATATCTTGTGATTGAATATTCTAATCTTGGTGAATAGGATTCGAGCATAATACACCGCTTGTTCTTCGGTCCAAAACATGGGTCACACTGAAGTTTTCTCACCTTCATATGGACTGGTCCCAAAGAAGGCTAGCTTCACCAAATGAAGCTCTTGATTTAATGTAGGGCCATTAGGGCCATATTTAGCAAGGAACAAAGGAAATGTTTCCTGGGAATTTGTCCGATATTCTTCATCGCTAATTTCCATCGGTTGAACATCATTAGATGCTGGAACATTTTCATCGATGGGCTTAAGTGGAGCAAGGGGTTGTTTCATTTTCTCTTGAGCAGACGGCTTTGGGGCACTTGTCTGGCCTTCATTTTCCTTCGCTAGAACTCCTTCGGTGGTATTTTGACTTCCATGCACTAGCACCTTTTCCTTCTGTGAACTTTCAAAATTTGGAGGTGTAACAGCCTCTTCGGATACTTGAGTTACGGCAACATCTTTTACGGTCTCCTGGGGCAGAACATGTGGTACGGCTTGCTCGTGAGCCATGGGCTCTTCATGTTTCTCTTCTTCCTGTTCTAGCTATGAAGCCAAAGAACCAGGAGCAGGATCAACCTCCATCTGGCTGGGGCCACCAGATGAGTTGACCGGTGTGGTATTTCCTCGGGAAGCATCTTGCTCCCCCTCAACCTTATGATCCTCCTTGTAGGATCCGGACGGCTCAACTTGTATATCCCTTGCTGGCGATGGAACAACCTTTTCAACCTTTATTTCTTCATCAATTTTCTCTTCAAAGGCATGTTGCTCAGGCCGGATATTTTCAGCGACAGTCTTGTTCAGAAAGATATCCACCACATCAGATTCTTGAGCTTCTGAGGTAGGAATGATAACTACCGTAGGCTTAGCTTGTTGCATGGTTTCTTCCTTGCGAAGAGGGGATGGTGGTATATGTTGCAGAGGAGTACTTTTGTCAATAGGAGCATGGGTTGCAACATTC